>NC_056728.1:1306968957-1307051457 GCF_019279795.1 Protopterus annectens | reverse complement strand
CAAGGAGGACCCTTTTTGTCCGAATATTCTGCTCTCTTCCCCTTCCCACCATGTAGAGGGCAGCAGTTATGGTATTCTTGCACCAGGGCAGAAGTACAAGAGGACTGGAGAACAGCAGTTGTGGTACCTTTGTGGAGAGGGGTCCAGAAAACTTCCAAGGCACTACTGAGCTGCTTTCTGAATATAGTGGTGGGAGATCCAAGGCACTACTGAGCTGCTTTCTGAATATAGTGGTGGGAGAAAGTCAGAGAGAGCGAATCCTGAAGGAAAGACTGATAGCTTTTCTAGAGGACAGCAATCTGCAGGACATCAAACAACACCAGTTTGTGGCTTGAAAGAGATGTTAGTAATTTTTTTTATAAAGAAACACCTTTAGTGGATCATCACTTCTGAGACCGACAAACTTACATTTATATAAAAGTAATCAAACCATATTAACAAGTTCACATTTACAAAAATTATACATTACAGATGTTATTCTGTACAATATAATCAAGCCAGTATTACATAAATTGTTCCATTCCTGTCTACTGTTAAACCTCATTCCTCCTCCAAAACATTTTCTGCATGTATTGTTTCCACATTTTCCATTTATTCTGTGTAATTTACTCCTACCCTTTTCTAAAGCTCCCACTTCCTGCTCTTTTATCTCTGATACAGTATTCACTACATCATAGATTAGTATTAGGCTAACTGCCCTGGTGGGCCATTTTAAGCATAGCCAGTCACCCCATGTGAGAATCAAACCCTGCACCTTATGCCTGTAAGGTAAACACTTTAAACATTAAGCCAAGCTCCCCACCCTAAGACCTTGATTTCCATTTTCCAGTAATTACATTTTTGGCAGTCACCAGAATTAAGCTTAACAGGGCCTTACCATTTGTAGGCAATTCTGATCCTGTATCACAGCTCAAAAATAACTTGCTTCATTACACTCATTTACTCACCCATTATTCCTGACTGAGTACTCTGTAAGAAATTTTTAAAGTCTGCCAACTTGTTACACTCTGCGAACATATGCTGCCAGGTACCTCTTTCTTCCCCATTACACCTCTAGCATTTGCCATCTACCTCAGGAAAATTCTTTGGAGTCTGCTTGGGGTATAAAAGTACCTATGCAAACATTTCCAGGCAAAATTCCTAAATCTTCTATATTTTGTTGCATATTTGAGAGCCACACATATGTCCTTTCATTGTTTGTTTCTTTGTGAATTGCTTATCCAATGTCTCTACCCAGATTTTCAGACCTCCTCTGATTGATTCCTGTAGTTGTAGTGCAGTATTTTATATGCCCTACTAATTATCCATTTTTTAACATTAGCTACTGTTTTAGATTCAGCTAAAAACTCAACCAGTGCAGGCCTTTCACTTAGGATTCCCACATCCCTTTCTCTTTGCCTGTACTCTGATGTCAATCCCTGATAGGGAAGGCAGTCTCTAGCCTGTATTCCAAAATATCTACTTGGCATCTTCCCATTCTGTTACCTTACTGTCTTTGGTATTTGATCCCAATACCTTGGTTCCTTTGCCAGTTTCCTCCAGTAAATTCCCACTCCCTCTTGCTTATTCTCTGTACCCCTAATTGCATTCACCCCTATCAGCAGAATTTCCTGTCTCCATTGATGTGTTGGCTTAGTTCTTGGCATCCTTTCTGCTACTTCATGGAAATAAAATTCTGTATGACTGATGTTATCCTCCTTAAGAATCTGCATCTGGAATCCCAGTCTTTCCTTTATTCAAGAATCCCCCCCCCCCCCGCTTCATCATCATCCCTTTCCACTTTAAATTGTTGCTTTCTGCTTGTGTTATATACAAGAACCTTAACTGTGTAACTCTAAAAATTAGATTGATAGGTAAATACTAGGCTAGCTGCCCTTGTGGGCCATTTTAAACCTAGCCATTTACCCTATATGTGCTCAAAGTAATGTATCCCATTTGGTTATAGATTGGCCTTACCTATCCCATAGTCAATAATGGTATATTACCCCTAATGTGAATAACTGAGACCATACAGTTGATAATTCGAGGGGACCCATGCATGGGCTAAACCATTTAGGAGTTGCATCTGCCCCTTATTCTTTTGTAACAACAGGTAACCCTAAACCTCCTTGTTGTATTGGAAAGAGCAACTTATCCCACTTGACTGTTGCCCTCTTTGCCTCCCAGATAAAATCCTTCAATTCTTTATTAATTACTGTCCACAACTTCTATTCTGGTTAATAAAAATATGCCTGACCTGTGTATAAACATAAAGGAACTAAAAACATTTTTACTGCTTAAACCTTCATGTCCACAACCAAAGGCAAGAGCTTCCAGTTTATCAGTTTTTGTATTATCTTTTGTTTAGTCTTTTCCCAAATATCCTTAGCTGCCATAACAGAATCCTTTTTAATGCATACATCTAAATACTTAATTTATCATGCCCCTTAAATATAGATATTGCTGAACCAATTCATCTGTGGGTACATAGTTTACCGCTATAGCCGTTTTATCTTCATTAATTTTATATCCTGAAAAAAGGTGGAACTATCTCAGAATGTTCCACAACACTGAGATGTCCTTTTCTGGTTCTGTCAGGTACAAAATAATGTCATTTGCAAATAACGTCAGCTTTTCTTGAATACCATGCCAATTATATCCTTGAATTTCTAAGTCCCTTATTTTCTTTGCCAGTGATTCTAAATATAACACAAATAACAAACAAAGAGGACACCAATACCTGGTTTCGCTGTTCAGAGAAAATTTCTGAGAGAGGAACCCTCCCACTTTGAGTTTTGCTTCCGATCCATCATATATCTTCCTAATTAACCTTATTGTTATATCAGGAAATGTAAATGCTTCCACTGCCCTACTCATAAAGTCTTAGGTTATGCTGTCAAATTCTTTGTTTCCATCAAGACCCACCAACAACAGTGGCAGTTTCTTACATTCTGCTTTTCTGTGGATCATCATTGTTCTGTTAATGTTGTCGAATGTGTGTCTCCCCTCCACAAAACCACATTGATCCATATCTGTCACTTTTAGCAACATCTTTGCCATTCTTTTAGCCATCATAGACATAATTATGTTAGAATTATAGTTTAAAATTGAAATGGGCCTCTATTAAGCTGTTTTTGGGTCTTTACCGTCTTTAGGTATTGCAGCCAACACAACTTTTTTTCCAGGCTGTTGGTGCTTTCCCTCCTTTTTAAATACTGTTAAACAAAACATTCCAGATCTTTATCACTTCCTTCTCTCCTAGCTTCCAAACCTCCATTGGAATACCATCTATTCCTGGAGACTTTCCTGCAGATTGTTTATATATATCCATTTTTGTCTCATCTCTTTCTCTCTTGACTGTTAATTGTTGAGCTTCATCTGCCTCTAACCTTGGCATATTTAAGTCTTCCGTAAATATTTCCACTGTGCTTTTTCTTGCTTTCCCAACACTGTGCTTTATACAAATTTTCAAAAATAAAATTGCCAAATTATCTCTTAATACCTGTACAGGATCTCTGGTTTCATTTCTTCAATATAGGGTACCTAAGTTAAGCAACAACCTTTCTACCTTCTGTTGCTTAAGTCATGCAAATGGTGTTGTGCTGTGGAGTTATTGTCAAAAAACAGTTTCTTAACAGCAATTTTTTTAAACTCGAACATATTATCCAGCCACTCCCTTATTTTCTGTTTAGCACTGTGCAATTGCACCTCTTCTTGTTCTGTAACATTCCCTTTATTCTGTGATCCCTTAACCTTTGCCTGACCCTTTTAAGTAATTGTTTTTACTTCTTAACCATATCTCTTTTTCTTTTATTTCTACCATATTTTTAAACTCCACTTTCTGTTTATCTCACTCGCTAGGTATAACTTCTGGAGTACTTTTGATCTTCCCTAATAGCTCCCGAATAATTTCCACTACCCATTTCATAAATTCCTCTCTTTTTAAAAGGTAAGTGGGGAAGCAACATTGTCTCATCTTTACTTCATTACCCTGCATTTTCATCCTAGTAGTTATTGCTGCATTGCAATTTTCCACTGCACTGAAGGTATTTTGGGTTAATGTGAATAAAGTAGCTGGTGAGGTGTCAGAACAAATCAAGTTGGAGTCATCCGCATATTGAATGCAGGTAGCATCTGGGATGACTGAGTGAAGGTCGTTAATAAAGATGGAGAAAAGAAGGGGTCCTAGTATCGAGCCTTGGGGGACTCCTAATGTGATTGGTAGGCGAGATGATAGCTTGTCCTGCCTTAGGACTGCCTGTTGCCTGCCCTGCAGGTAGGATTGAAACCATTGGAGTGCATGGCTGTTTAAGGAGAAGGCCTTTAAGGTATTTATAAGCATTTTGTGGTGTACCATGTCAAAAGCATTGGATAGATCTAGAAAGAGTGCTGAGGATAGTTTGTTATTATTGCAGTTGTGGTTAATGATGCTAGAGAAGGAGAGGAGGGCAGAAGTAATACTGTGGTGTGGCTTAAAGCCATGCTGAAAGTTGGACAACAGCTTGTTCTGTGCGAGGTAGTGCATGAGCTGTATGTGTACACACATCTCCATAATTTTAGCTACAGGTGACAAAATAGCTATGGGTCTAAAGTTTGACATTTCAGTGGAATTGCCTCCTTTATGGAGAGGTATGACATGGGAGATTTTCCATATAGTGGGTACAGTAGCTTCAGATGTAGCTCTGTTGATCAAGATTGAGATGAGGTATGCTGTGGTGTCAGCAGTCTTTTGCAGATAGTCTGCTGGGAGGAGGTCGGCAGCCAGGGTGGTGGGTCTTAGTTTCTTAAGTAGGGCATGAATAAGTTGACTAGGAACAGGTTGGAAGGTGAAGTATGTTTGGGTACTGGGTGTGGCTGCATTACAATTAGAGCCATTGGGAGAGAGTTGGCTGGCTAGAGACTGGATAGTCTTGGTGAAGAAGCTGCTGAAGTTATTAGCAATGTCTACTGGGGATTTTTGTTGGGAAGCTGAGGGGGAAGGAGTGGCGGTTTGGCCTGGGTGGAGTAGTTTTTTTATTCCTGCCCAGAACTTTTGATGTTTGTTTAGGTGTTTTTGCAGTAGATGGTAGTAGTGGTTCTTTTTGTCTAAGGGAATGGATTTTTTGGTGTCATCCCTTAACCGTCTGAATTTTAGTTGGTCAAGGGGGAGGCTTTTGTTTTTCGGTAGATGGCCCATGCTTTGTTTCTGAGTGAAATTTTGGATCTGATATTGTTAATCCTCGTTCATTCCTTATGTGTGGGTATCGATTCCGACCTCGTAACCGAGCAAGCCATCTTCCAAGCTCACGTCAGCTACAAACTCTCGAGCTAAAACTCTTACCCAGAATTCCCCTCTCACTGTTACCCCAAATTTTGTTTGCCGCGTTGCCATTTGATCATGTCAAGCTACTTCTCTTGAGCTAAGTACAGTATTTTTCTTCATACTAAGTTGTAAGACAACTTTTTTTATACAAAAAAGTTATTAGATAGTTATCTCTTAGCTTATCGCATTTAGCGACTACCACATGTTTGAACCTTTGCAACTCCTTTCCTCTCTTTTTACCACGAGGTAATCCTTTTTTACCATCGTTGGTAAACCCCTTTTCCTTCTTACCTTCGGTTATTTCTTGCTCCATTGCTGGTATTTTTCTGGTTTTTCTTTCTTTCCTTAACTAACATGACAGATAAAAAAGGTAGCCCAGGGTTTAAAAGATGTTTAGATCGTGGCCATAAATTACCTACTTCAAATGCACATTCCCTGTGTGTCTATTGCTTGGGTATGCCTCATTTAACAGTTGACTACTTTATGGGATTTGTAAGAATTTCTCTAACAGGACATTAATTGAGAGAAAAAATAAATTAATATTGAAGGAGCTACTTAAATCTCCTTTTTCAGAGGCTATTTCTAGGTCGAAGGCTTCAACCCCTCCAAGATGCCATAAGAAAAGGAGTGATGAACATAAAAAGGCCAAGTCTCTTCCTTCATCCCTAGTTGGGAACCCACAGGAACCGAGACCCAAGAAAGCGAAGCTTTCCAGTTCAGATTTGACTTCATTGGTTCCTGCGCTTGCGGTGCCTAGACCCTTGGCGCCGTCTGCGACACCGACTAGTGTGCCCCATACTGCGTTGGTACAGAGGAGCTCCTCGGTTCAGACTCCCTTACCGGCACCGACTGTCCAGTCGATGCAGACTGTCATGACGTCGATAGATGTTTTGACGCCCATTTCCTTTTCGGCTCTGACTACCCTCTTGGTCCCGACCATTCAGCTTTCGTCACCGATTTTTTCGGCTCAGACCTTGGCACCAACAACAGCTTCGGTGCCGACCTCATCGTCGGTGCAGACCACACCTTCAGCACCAATGATTTCTTCGGTGCAGGCACCAGTAGTTCAGTCCATTACAGCTCCATTGTTCTCAGTGCAGACCACCTCCGTGATGGGCACCAAGGTTGCTCCGTCCTTGGATAGACCTGACTCTCCCTCAGCCATGTCCGTGAGATCTGCTAGAAGCCTCTCTGAACACGATGTGTTGCGTCTTGTGGATCAAGTGCTTTTGGCCAGAGGTAGTCCACCCCCCAGGACCTATCCTTCCTCGGGAGGTGATCACCCTTTACCAAAGACCCCTACTTATTCTCCTCCTTCATTGCTTTTGAAGCCCCTTGATATAGTACAGTTTTCCCCCACTACGGTTCCTTTTATGGACCTCACTAAGGAGCCGCAGTTGCTTTTGTGGCAGAAGAGTCTTGTCACAGCCCAGGATGTCAGCTGTGGCGTACAT
Source organism: Protopterus annectens (assembly GCF_019279795.1). Lineage (NCBI taxonomy): Eukaryota > Metazoa > Chordata > Ceratodontiformes > Protopteridae > Protopterus > Protopterus annectens. The sequence continues at coordinate 1,307,044,722 of NC_056728.1, read as the reverse complement.
GCTTTGGAGTTTCACAGCCATCCAGGGACTTCGAGTCGGCAGGCTGAGCCACTTAGGCGGGGGGTGACCACTGCCCTGGGTCCTCATCCCTCTTCTGATGGACTGGCCTTCCAGCTTATGGAGAAGGCTCTGGCATCAGTTGCTGATCCTGTGCTATCACTCTCCCTGCCCTCCTCTGGACCCCAATGTGCACAAGCCGCTTCTAGCAGACACTGGGCGCAAGGGCCTCAGGACATACTCCCACAGGAGACCCCTTTTGAGCTGTCTTCCCCAGCTTCTCCCTCTGAGGAAGATCATCAAAAGAGCTTATGCAAGAGGAAGCACATAGACTCCACAGAGGAGTCCCTTACTGAAGACACAGACTTTGATGATGGGGAAGGGTCCCCTCGATCACCCTCTGAGGTATCCTTTGGTGATATCCTTGAAATCCTTAAACAGAGAGGTGACTGGCAGCCCTCCAACCCGACCTCTGAAGAGTCTGTGTTCCTGCAGGCCTTTCGTGCCCAGCCCCCTACCTCCTGGGTTACTCCACCTACTGACGAACTTGTCCGGCTCATTGTGCAGTATGCGTGGAAGGCTCCTGACACCATTGAGGCCATTCCCTGGAGGCCAGATAAAATTTTTTCCCCTCCAGCTAGTGATCCCTATTGGTCCAAAGGTCTTCCTGTAGATGCTTTGGTGGTGGCGGCCGCAACTAAAAAGGACCTGGCAGAAGAAGAAAGTCAGACTGTCCATCCGCCCACCAAAGAGTCCTGGGCTTTGGACAGAATAGGGAAGTGTACTTTTGCATCAGTGACTTTTGCAGTCAGGTCCTTGAACTATATGGCACATTTTACCAGGCTTCAAGGAGACAATTTCTGAGCTCTCTGAAACTTTGGCTGGAGCTGTGTCTGATGAGGTCCGTGACAAAGTGGCCTCTCAGCAAGCTACCATCGAATCGATATCTAACGCCTCCATGTGCCTGATATCTCACGCATCAGAAGGAGCAGCTAGAGCAGCGGGTTCAGGCATTGTTTTGAGACGACATACCTGAATGTGCTTGTGTAATTTTGTGGAACTCTTCAAGGCTTCCTTTCTCAACGCTCCCATCGAAGCCTCATCGTTGTTCGGACCCAGGTTAAAAGCACACTGGCCAGATGTAAGCAGGACAGTAAGACCCTTTCTGCTGTGGGTGTTCGTTATTCTTCCCCTCAATGAGCTTTCTCCAGAAACCAGAAGAGTGGGAAGATAAGGTTCCTTCTGTGACACACAGGCCGAGTTCTCCCCTAGAGGCAGAGGGGGCAAACTCTCAGGGAAGATGCCCCTTTTGGGGCAGAGGGGGTCCGCATAACCAGGGTTCCAGGAATACTTTCCCTGGCCAATCCTACCAGTGCTCCTGAAGAGCGGCCCAACTGCTTTCCTCTGGAAGTGGTTGGGGGTTGTTTCTCTTTGTACCCTTCTGCCTGGCTAACCATTACCACCGATTCTTGGGTAGAAAGGATAATAACCAGAGGTTATCATATCCCCTTCGATCTTTGTCCCGCTCCCTCAACAAGCTTACCTGAAGTTTCACCCAGTCAAAGGGAAGAAGCAGCATTAGAGATTTCAAAGCTGCTAAGAAAAAGAGTCATCCAGATAGTCCCTCCAGACCAGATAGGATCCGGATTCTACTCAAGACTATTTTTGGTGCCAAAGAAAACCGGGGACTGGAGACCAATTTTGGATCTCAGTGTATTGAACAAGTTTGTAAAAGTGCAGAAATTCCAGATGGTCACAATACAGTCTATCCATCCACTTTTTGAAAAAGACTATTGGATGTGCTCGATAGATCTTCAAGATGCGTACTACCACATAAAAGTGGACAGACCATCAAGAAGATTCATTCGCTTCCATGCAGCAGCCAATCATTACTAGTCCAGTACTGCCCTTCGGACTCTGTACAGCCCCCGGAGTGGTCACAAAGTGCATGGCAGTCTTCACAGCTCACTTGCGACTACAAGGATTCCGGGTGTTTCCATGCCTAGACGACTGGCTCATCTCCGCCCGCACCAGACATCTATTGGAAGAAGCCCTGGCATACTCTCTCCTCACTACAGAAAATCTAGGCATAACCATAAACTTGCAAAAATCCAATCTCACCCCTTCTCAGTCTACAGAATTCATAGGGGTTATCTTGAATACAAAGAATTGCATAGCATCCATTCCAGAGCACATAATTCTAAGGATAAAGCAGCAACTGATTCCAGTCCTTTCAAAGGAGAAATCCACATCTCATTCTGTTCTCCATTTGTTGGATTCCATGGCAGCCTCCATTACAATTGTCCCCCTGGCCAGGTTTCACATGAGGCTTCTACAGTGGCTACTGCTCACACAATGGTATCCCTTTCGGTACCCTATTTCAGCCAAGATTCGGGTAACTCACGGGTGCAAACAAGATCTAAATTGGTGGATGGTGCACAATCTGTCACAGTGGTCTTGCCCCCTTCTCCTCTCAACAGCCCAAGGTAACAGTGACCACAGACGCCTCACTGATGGGGTGGGGGGCTATTTCAGGGACAGACAGTCCAAGGTACTTGGTCCGAAATGGAGGCCCATCTGCATATAAATGTTCTGGAGCTGAGGAAGGTGCTTCTGGCGTTGCAAGCATTCCATCCCCTGCTGCCATCTGGGACTATTGTGATACAATCTGACAACATGGCGGTAGTCTGGTACATCAGCAAACAAGGTGGAACTAAATCTTGCCCACTCTGTCGAGAGGCCATGAGGATATGGCAATGGGCGATGGCTACCAACCGCTTTCTTCTAGCAACACACATTCCCGGGAGTTCCAACGTGATAGCAGACAGACTCAGCAGGTATATTCTACAACATCACGAGTCGTCCCTGAATCCCTTGATAGCGGCGGAGAGTTTCAACCGCTGGGGTCTTCCTTGCTGCGACCTCTTTGTGTCCCCGACCAACTACAAATGCAGCAACTATTTCACCCTGATTCCCCCTCAGGGACAGTCACCCGGGGATGCTCTAGTCCACAATTGGCCCTCTGTTCTGCTTTATGCTTTTCCACCTCTCCCCCTCATTCCCCAGTTTCTGAAGAAAGCCTGCCGGTTGAAGAGCAAAGTAATCCTCATAGCACCATGTTGGCATCGTCAGACTTGGTTTCCCTTCCTTTGGCCTCACCTGCTAGATCAACCGTGGAGTCTCCATCTAACCCCAGGGTTGATCTCCCATCCGCAGAATCTGATTCACCCCAACCTGAACAGCCTGAAGCTCACAGATTGGCTCCTCCAATTCCTTTGATTGCCAGGTAGAATGATCTTTCTTTGCCAGTATGTGGCATTCTTATTGCATCTCATAGGTCTTCCACCAGAATTACATATTTCAGCAAGTGGAAAAGATTTACTTTTTGGCTGAAAGAAAAACAAGTAGATCCTTTTTCAGCACCAGTGTCGATAGTACTGGAATGTCTGTATAACCTATTTCAGTCCGGTCTGTCTGCCTCTACCATTAGAGTTCATTTGGCTGCAATATCTACTTTTCATGATGGTGTCCAAGACTCTTCTCTTATGTCACACAAGTTATGCAAGACCTTCATAAAAGGCGTAAATCATCTAAGACCTCCTTTTAGAGAACCTACTCAACCATGGGACCTGTCATTAGTCCTACAAGCTTTGACAATGCCACCTTTCAAACCAGCTTCTTCTTGCGACCTCAAATATTTGTCATGGAAAACCTTGTTTTTGGTCGCCATTACTTCCGCCAGACGTATCTCTGAGCTTCAAGCCTTATGCATCAAGAGCCCTTATGTGATTTTTCATAGAGATAGAGTGTCATTGAGAACTAATCCTTCCTTTCTGCCAAAAGTGATCTCTGAAATGTCCATTAATCAAACCATTGAATTGCCAGTTTTCTTCCCCAATCATTCAAACAGAGGAGAGTATTGCCTACATACCCTAGATATTCACAGGCAAATTTGCTTCTACTTGAACAGGACTAAGGCTTTTCATAAATCAGACCAGTTATGTTTGGCCTATTCCGGACCTAGATTAGGATGTGCTGTTGCTAAGGTCACATTGGCTAAATGGTTAAAAGACTGCGTGACCTTCATTTGTAGACAACGTAATATTCCATTACCTACTACCATAAATGCTCATTCTACAAGGTCGGTGGCAACTTCTGCTGCCTTCCATGCCATAGCCTCTTTACATGACATTTGTGCAGCTGCAACTTGGGCTACTCCTCATACCTTCATCAGTCATTACAAATTGGATTTGGCCTCCAGGGGAAGAGCATCTTTTGGTTCTATGGTGCTCAGGAATGTCCTTCGATGAGAACCTCCCAGGAAAAAAGGTAGCTGGGGATTCTGTCCCACACGTAAGGAATGAACGAGGATTAACAATATCAGATAAAGAAGTTGTCTTATCATAACATTCCATCTGTATTGTTGATCCTCATTCAGTCATTACGACCTTCCCTCCTTCCCCCTCCTGTGGCTTCTAGTGGATCTCACCATCCAGTTCTGTTAGGTCATTTGACCAGAGGTAGCCTCTACCTTCTTTTGACTTGCAAACTCAATCTGAGGTAACAGAGACAGGGGAATTCTGGGTAAGAGTTTTAGCTCAAGAGTTTGTAGCTGACAGGAGCTTGGAAGATGGCCGGCTTGGTTCCGAGGTCAGAACCGATACCCACACGTAATGACTGAACGAGGATCAACAATACAGATGGAACGTTATGGTAAGACATAACTTCTTTTTTTGGTATCTTTAGAAAGCCATGGTGCAATATTAACTTTGGTTCTAATAGAGCAGCTAGGAGCATGGGAGTTAAGAATAGCAAGAAATTTGGTGTTAAAGTATGCTACTGCTTCATCTAGGGGAAGACTTTTTAGTACTGACCAGTTGCATGTTTTAAGTTCATTTTGAAATGAAAACATGCTTTTATCTAACTTTATTTCTCTTTTTTTCATTATAATGCCTACATGTCTTAAAAATTGAAAAAAGCAAAAGAGAAAAAAGGCATCTGCTTACGTTAGTATCTGTATTACATATAAAAACAACTAAAATGCTGAAGTTTAAATCATGAGAAGTTTCATTATATTGTATTTTGTATCGCTTCATTGCCTTTTTCTGTTTTGTATATTGTTGTTTATTTTCTTTACACTGTGTTTTACTTGTATACTACTTTTAACTGCATAATGAAACTAGGAAAGAAATCACAGCTGTGTCTTGTAAGTCATGCAGAAATTATTTTTTTCCTATCCTCCCAACCTAGTGCTGTTGTATTTTTAAACTCAACTGTCTTTCTAGCTGCCCGTGCCTTATGTTAATTTGACCACATGTCTCCTTCCCTACCCTCTTTCATTGGCTATTGTGAGTAAGCACAAAATTATCATTTTGTGAAATCACTTCCCTTTAGCTATTTAAATGTATTGGCCATCCCATTGTATTCCATAGAACCAGAATACAAAGTGCCCACCCCTTTCCAATCTATCTTGTTCTTTTATAATTATTGGCTCTCTACTTACATAGCTAAAGCTTAAGTTACCCCCCTTTCATATTTAACTGCTTGGTATACACTGTAGATGTTATGATATTGCCCATTTTTCCATCTTACCTCTGAAACCTGCAACATCTACTCCAAGTCCACCAATTATTGGAGAGCCTACATTCTGCCTGTCAATAGTCATCTTGGGATTAGTGCTTCTGTTTTACTCCTGCTGAGAGAAGGAGCATAGGAACATTGTTTCCTGGAAACTACTGATCACCAGATGACCTGCTTCATAGGTGCCTGCTTGGAATTAGCACGTATATTTTGCTCCTGGTGAGAGAAGGAGCAGAGTGTATTGATTACTGACTGTTTCTGGTTAGGCAGTATGTGTCTTTGTTTGACCTTCCTGATAGGTCAGGTTGTTCTTCAGGGAGTCTGTGATGGGTCCGTACACTGGGCCAGCAGTCAAGAAGACTGAATTTGCACCACTGACTCCAGTGAGGGGTGGTCCCTAAGAGCAAAGATGGATTCACACAGTATTTTCAGATGCAGCTGCCTGCAGCAAGCACATTGTCCCTTAAGAGCACACAGGGAGTAAACTCCAGACCTGGGGCTGGACTCTCTTTTTCTCTCCAGGCCCACACCAAACTCCACACTGACCACCTTGGAGCTTTGTGTCCCTGTTCCCAGTAGCTGACACACACACTTGGATGTTTGAGTTTCATACACACATACACACCTGGAAAAGGTTGGCACAGATTTACTAGTTGTGCCCCTTTCTGCCCAAACTCTGAGGTAATCATGTTGCCACTAGTCAGCTACCCTAGGACACTTACAAAGGGTACGCAATTATACTGTATAAAATGGTACTAATACAAATGGTAGGGTGTGACCAAAGCAGCAAGGCTTTCAGGGGTGGCCACAGTGCCACTAAATCAAGCATAAGTACTCTCAAGATGTTAAAAGCATTCACTAAAGGACCAGCCACAATGAACGGTATTAAAATATTTGATGATAAATAAAACAGAAAACAGGAGAGTACTGAATACAATGAACAACAGAGTTTCAACCAAAGAGATATAAAAATAATAAAATAATACAGTTGGATGGTTTCTCACAGATGTAGAAAAAAAAATACTAAACTATTCTAACTAAATGTCCCTGACTGACTAAAGAATTACTTTTACTTACTAAAGCAAGGCAAACTAATGTGCGCTGAGTGTCTTACCACAGTAAAAGCCAGATGATGTCTGCCTTTGTCTGTGTGGATGTGTGAGGTATATATCCTGTTGGAAATATTTCCTTTCAGGTTCCAAAGTGTTGCTGCAAGTGTTCCAAAGAAATCAGATGCTGGTTAGAGGATGATATCACCTCTGGTCACCTGACTCCGGTACAATGCGCACACAGAGCTTTGGTAAGATCTGTGGCAGCATCTGAAAGCTATAACACAATTTCAAACTTTCCACCCTTCCAGGGTTCTGTGATAAACGTACACATTTGATCAGTTACAACAATACAACCTAATATAAATGCATGCATTCTTTCTGTTCAGCAAGAACTACCGTTGAGGCATTTTTAACACAAGTAACTTTACAAATATATTTTTAACTCAAACATTTGTACAAATCCATGTGGTAGTCAAATAACATAAAAGTCTTTACAAAACTCCAGCTAGCTCTGCTGGCATATGTATGCATGTACTGCACTGCTGTTCCTGACACAAATGGCACTACCTGATAACATCACATCATCTACCAGGAAAAGGCAGCAACAAGTCCACAGACCCTTGCATCATCTGGGGCAAGACTCTGGATCACCAAAGAGTCTGTGGCCTGTTTATCGTCTTGGGATTGGTGCTGCTGTTTTGCTTCTGGTAAAAGAAGGAGTGAAGGAAATTTGTATCCCAGCAGAGTGAAGCTGTGGTGAGACTAGTACTGGCAGTAGCCAGGCACTAGTCATTCAGGTGACTCCTCTCTTTTCATCATTCTTGCTGAGCTATTTTATTTCTTTTCAGTAAGTAGTGCTTGATTTTATGCTGTCTAACCTAACTTCAGAATATTTGTCTAAATACTTTATCCATAAATCAACTAGGTTTTCCCCCTTTTGGCAGTGCCCTGTTATAGATGCAGACACCTTGAGTTGACATTTTTCCTGTAAACGCATCATTGAAATTTCACCAGTACCTAGTTGTACACAAGGCAACTAGTTTGCAGTGACAAGCACTGACCCCAGAGTTACAAACCGGATACTCCTGAGATTACTTTATGTTCTCACTCCAACTGTCTAATCAATAAAAAAGGGTCTGTTGCCATGGATATGAACTTTCACACTATCTCCGTTACCAGCTTAGAAATTGGCTCATGTTTACTGGCAGCCAGTTATTTCTCAAACAAACTGATATTGTGTATGAGAGAAGTATTTATATAATGTCACTGGAGGCAAAACTCTCACATAAAAGCACTCCTAATGTCGGTAAGGTTGTCAGTAGTAGACATGCTGAACCCATCACACACAATTCAAAGCAGTCACATAGACCCACATAACATATGCTGAGGCACTTAAGTGTAACCTTCCCAAACCCCAAAAGACCTCCTAGATGATGGAACACATAAGAAATACCCTCAGCAGCCTTGAATGCACATTTCAAAACACCCACATCGACACATACAGCCACATCTCACAGTGGCTGTACTTTAAGTTATAAGGCAAGCCACCACACAGTTCAGCATTCTGGTCATAGGAGACTCCATTGTGAGACACACTAATGCCCCTGTCACCAGGATGAGTAAGGAGAAATCACAGTCAGTTGCTTATCAGGGGCTAGAATCTTTCACATTATGCACACACTCAGGTCATTGGACCACAAGTACAAGGATGACTCAGTTTAGTCCATGTATGTGTAAATGACCTGAGATGTACCTCCCTAGACTGTATAAAGAGAGACATCATGGAGGTTTCAGAATGTGTGTCCCAGGCTGGTATTAGCCTAACATTGAGCAGCATTTTACCTTCCGCAAGGATAATGCCACACTATGAACAATAGATTATTGACTTTCATAATTGGCTTAGTTTCTGGTATCATTCTAAGGGGTGGTGCAGTATTTGTCAGCATGGAAGGAGTTGGTTAACAGACTATGCTGCTTTGCCAAGAGTGGTCTGCACTGCTCCCCTCTAGGCTTTCGAAAATTAGCTAAAATATAGGCAATGCCAGACTGAAAGTACTTCCAATATAGCAAATCAAAATAAAAAAAAAAACTAAAGGTGTTACTGATCAGTGCTAGGAATCTGAAAAAAAAGAAGACTCCACTCCTTAGAAGCTCTCAAAGAATGCTGATGTCTATGCGGTCAGAGAGACATGGTTTAAAGCCACAGAGAGCATACCAACAGTGCATGTTATAATGCCTTTCACACATATAGATCAGCTACCATGCAGACAGGGACTAAAGGTGGAGCTGTCTTGATTTACTTCAAAAATAAATAAATAAAGGAATGTAACTCAAGGCTGGTCAAACAGGACAATGCACTTGAGCTTTTCCATTTCAAATCACCATAGACAAAATCCAGTAACACTTCCTTGCAAACTATAGGTCCCTCTCTATGACCCAGGAAATCCATACCATGTATTTAAACTAATTGGAAACACTCACCATCCAACCTAACACTATATTCATGGACAACCTTAATTACTCCATCACCATCCAACCCTCCCTTTCACTCTGGTCTCTGTAAACTCTGGTCTGCCCTATTAGCCTTTTCCTTGGAGTGTGTCCACTACATAATTCTGCTACCCCCCATCTCTAAACTACAAGGTGCCCCCCTGGAATATTTTAAACACTTGGGATTCAAACAACCAAAATCATTTGTAAGCTCACTGCAAACCTGCCAAAACACTTTATACATAAGAAATTCTGCTACTCCCCCATCTCTAAACTATAAGGTGCCTCCCTGGATGATTTTAAACACTTGGGACTCAAACAGCAAAAATCACCTGCAAGCTCTCTGTAAACCTGCCAAAGCACTTTATACATAAGAAAGTGTGTATAATTGTTTTTTTCCCTTTAATCAGCTTTTCAGTATGCAAAGTTTTTTGGCTTGAATAGTGTTTAATATAATGTTTTTGTTATACTTGCAATCTGTGTAGCGTGTACGGTATAAACGAGCTAGATGTAGTAAACCACCAAGAACTCTGTTGCTGTACTCATAAAATAATAAGTCCACGATAGTAGAAACGGTTTATTATACAAGATAAAAGCTTTCGGGAAACACCCTTCCTCAGTTATCATTACAATTCATTTAAAATGTAATACATTTTATACCCCACACTAAGTAATAGCACGACACAGCCAACCAATAAAATAACAAAATCAATTAACAGTTATAAAGCAAATAAGACTTATCATTAACTAAAGTAATATATATATATATATATATATATATATATATATATATATATATATATATGTATGTATACACACACACACACATGTGTGTGTAAAAAGAAGGGGGGAGACCTTATTTAATTTATATTGCATTTGCATGGGTGGATTACTAGACTGGATGCTGATCAGTTCCCGGTTTGAATAATATGATAACTGTTAAGCCATATCTTGTGCAAAAGCAAATGTCCACGCCATACCCCTTCCGGTGTCAGCTCCACCCCATCATCCCCTTCCTGCCTTGGCTCCACCCTCCTCAACCATATATTCCATCTCTCAACATATTCCTATTAATATCACACTAGCACCCTATCTGCATACTACTCCCCTTCCTTCATTTCTACAAACTTTATTACTCTCCTCAAATCATCTACGTAAGTAATCTATCTGATTAACTGTCTAGTAACCCTCAATCTAAAATGATTCTTCTTACTCTACTATCACTAATGCTGTTCTGCTTCTCTTCACTGTCATCATATCTGGTCCCTATCCAACCTCTTCTAAGCTCTCCTACAGACGCACCTCTTACACCAGTAACACAGCTTACTACTCCCTACCCTTCACCGCTCAACTCTTTCACACAGACAGTATACTGTTCTTTAAACCCAGCCTGTTTCTGATGTAGCTGTACCTGTTTAACATTACACTTACTGACAATTTAACCAAAATGAAATCCTGTCTTTACTACACAATCTTGAAATTCCTCCTGCTCTATGGTGACGTCCACCTTAACCCTGGTCCCAACATCTCACAGTCCACATCTTCAAGCCATATCCAGGTACACAAGATATGCTAAAATATATCTCAGTAAATGCACATAGCATGTGCAACAAAATTTCTGAGTTGCATGCTTGCATGACTGCACTATCTCCTGATATAGTAGTAATCACTGAAACCTGGCTTAAACCAAACATAAAGGACACCAAAGTACTTCTTCCAGGCTTTAATATGTTCAGAGCTGACCGACTTAAAAGGAGGCAGTACTGCAGTAATACATCCTGCTTCTATTTCCCTAACCCCTCACAACCAATCCGTACCCTCCTTTGACAAAGCCAAACTATTGATCACCTACCTTAAATGAAACAATAATAAAAGCTTCTGCATTATAGCTTTATACATAGCCCCTGGCAATAACTTATCAACTCTGGAAAGTATCCTATCTTGGGTATCGCAAAATATCTCTCTAGAAACAGTAATATTAGATGATGTCAGCATTGACTGGCAGAAACTTAACTTACAATTTCCCACAGATAGCATAAACCTATTTAGATTTTCTCAACTAATTACTCCCCCAACCTTTATCAGTTCCGCAAACCAAAATGGCTCAATAATTGACTGGATTTTGGTTTCCCAGCCTAACAATTTCTCTCAAACCAAAATACTTCCAGCCTCTATTAGTGATCACCACCCCATCTGTACAACTAGACTTATTTCGCATTCATGTAGACAACACACCAACAAGACAGTACGAAACCTATCCAACTTTGACCAGCAGGCCTTTACAAATTTACTAAACTGCATCAATTGGTCCTTCCTTAAATACTTACCACTTGATGATGCAGTTGAACAAATTAATTTTATATTCTTAAACACTTTAGACAGTTTAGCTCGCACCAGAAGGAAGAGTTAAAACCAGCTGTACTCATTGGATTTCTGTCTATACCAGATCATTCATGCAAAAAAAGAGACAAGGCTTGAGCAATTTACTTAAAACATAAGACTCACAGTAATTTGCAGCATTTCGAAGCACTGCATAACCTTGTAAAGAAACAGGTTAATTTAGACAAAAAAACAGTTCTGTGCAAAGCCACAAGATCAGCACAAACCCAGTCCCAAAACCTTCTGGCACACTACCAAAAAAATTCTAAGCCCAGGAAGTCAGTCCTCCCCCCAGCCATCATGTGTTAGTACTTCCCCTGACATAGCAACCCAGTTTAACTTTTACTTCATTAGTAGCATAGCTTCCATCATTAACAAATTCCCTCCATCTCCCTCTACCCTCTCTCAGCCTCCTATTCTTTGTCACTCCACATTTTCCCTTCAACCAGTTTCTGCTTCCTTTATCAAATCTCTGCTGTGCAAGCTCAGGCCATGTTCCCTCTCTGCAGACAATCTTCCTAACGAATTTCTAAAAATGCCTGCTGACTCAATTGCCCACCCTGTCTCAGTGGTCATTAATAGATCCATCAAGGAGTCTTATGTCCCCTCCCTGTGGAAAAAAAATCCTTCATCCTTCCTCTCTAGAAAGGGGGCACTGCCACAGAAATCTCTAACTATAGGCCAATTGCTATTCTTTCACCACTATCAAAAATTCTAGAAAAATGTATCCATAAATAACTTTTTTAATACCTACTTGACAATAATCTTCTCTCTCACCCAACATGGATTCAGACCAGCACACAGCATTATCACTGCTCTACTATCCTTTAAAGACACTGTCATCAAACTCATGACTAAGGAAAATTTGCTCTTCTCTGTTCTTAGATCTATCCAAAGCCTTTGAAAATGTCTCCCACCCCCAACTGTTATCCCAGCTATCTCTTCTGGGCTTAACCAAAACATCCTTACAATGGTTCACTAGCTATCTCTCTAACAGATATCACCCAAGGCTCAATACTAGGTCCACTTCTCTTCAACATTTTTATTAACCATCTTAATACTGCCACCAAACAAGCCACCCTAATTCAGTATGCCGATGACTCTGCATTAATCTGCTCTGTCAGGACTTTTTCTCATCTACAGAGGTTAACTCAGGAAGCATTCAATTCCATTGAGTCTTGGCTCACCAACAACCATTTACTACTTAACCCAAAAAACTAAACTTCTACTATTTTTGCCAAAACACTTTTCTCCAGATGCCTCTAACTTTGGTATTACTTTTCTGAACAATACTTTAATCAGTGTGGTTTCACATACAAAACTGTTAGGTGTAACTATTGATAACAGTCTTAAGTTTGACCTACCTACATATTAACAACATCATTAAAAAAAAAAACCTAATCAAATATTGGACATGATGCATAGGGCTAAGAAACTGATCTCCAACTCTACAAGAGTAACCCTTGCCACCACCTATCTCTTACCCTCCCTTGTATATGCTTCACCTGTCCTAACCAATCTTCACTCTTCCCTCAAAGCAAAACGTAGTGAATGTTATAATAAAGTGGCTAAATTTGCTACAGGGCAGGCCCATTGCTCTCACCATTGCTCTGGTCTCAAGTCCCTAAATTGGCTTGAACTACCCCACCTTCTCAGCTTTAATCAACTAACATTAACTCACAAAATACTGTACAAGTCCTCATTTTCCCAAACTACATCATCACTACTTCAACACTATATTCTACCTCATGACCTACGCTCCTGTCACAAGTATCTACTATCTGTTTACAAACCTCAAAGATCTAACAGGGTTAGTCTGTACTCTCACTGTGTTGCCAAATCATGGAATAGCATTCCAGAAGCAATCCGATTTATACCCCACTACTGTTCCTTCAAGTCTAGGCTGAAAGAACATCTAACCAATAACTGGATCTGCCCGTGCTCCCCGCCATCTTAGTACTCTTTTCCGTTCCTTTCTTCCCCACTCTTAATAGACTTTCTTTTGATATATCCTACTTCCATTGCTGCTTTACCTACGTTCTAGCCTCACCTCTCTTTAGATCCTTAACATTCTAATGTCCTTTCTTTATATTCTTACACTAACCCTTCTCTATCCCAGAATTTGACTGAGTTTTACTATCTAGTTCTGCTAGAACAAGTACATGGCTTTTACGACCTATTACTTATTCTGTTATATATGTTCATGCATCATAATGAAACATGCACATTAGGAACTCTCTTCTACCTTGTATATAATGTATGGTCAACTTTATTGCTTGCCTTTATATTTTGCTTATTTTTCTTTTATTGTATTTCACATATTGTAGTACTTTATTATCTTAATGTTTGTAACCATTGTTCAGTTTTTTTAATTCTGTTTAATATGTACCTTGGAGCTTTTCTCCCTGGGCCTCCACTGAAAATGGGTTCATACCCAGTCAGACTTTCCCAGTAAACAAATGTCAAATAAAAATAAATAAATATCCATACTCCTGCCATTTACCTGCGCTTCATTGAATTTCTTCACTTTGATATTCAGAACACTGGGCTCTGTCAACACCTGCCTTGGGCCTTTGTGATGCTTTGTTTTTAATTAAACAGTTGGATTCCTGCAGTCCACACCAGTTCTAAGTTAGTTGCTAGCTTAATAACAGATAAAGTCGTACCACAAGAACACAGGGTAGTAAGGGAAAGAACGATGAGAAATCGAATGCCATCGTGAAAGTATCAAATAGAGAAAACTATAAAGCAATTAAGACAAGAAGTGTCACTGTTAGAAGATTATAGAAGGGGGAACAGATCAACAAAATACTCAGAAAGATAGATGTGATAAAAGCAATGCACAATATTATAATGGATCAGGATTTAATCACAAGTAATAAACTAGAAATGTCAGCACAGGCAGAAAAACTTAGAAGAGACACAGATAAATATAAAGGAAAAGTACAGAATAAGCACTTTATTGATGACCCAAAAAAGTTTTATAGAGAATTGGGAAATACGATAAAAGGAATCAAAAGACCACCAAAAAAAAAAAAGAAGAAATAGATGCTTGTTGGAGAAATATTTATGAAGATCTTGTGGAATATAACAAGGATACTAAATGGAGAGAAGTAAAAGAAAGAATAAGAAGTTCAAATGTACGGGATATGAAATGGGATGAAGTAACGGCCATAGCGATTGAAACAAAGTTAAGAAAAGACTCTAATTGGAAAAAGTCAGGCCCAGATGCAGTATTTAACTTTTGGCTAAAAGTATTAACATCTTTGCACGAAGATTTAGCCATGAGTAAGAACTTGTTTATATGCACACCCCAAACAGACACTAGCTTGGCTGACAAAAGGAAAAACAGGGCTCCTACTTAAGAGTGAACCTGAAAGATACCTTAAAAACTATAGAACAATAATTTGCCTTCCGACAACGTATAAACTACACACTAGAATTGATGCCAACAAAGTTTATAGGCATATAGAAGAAAACTCAATTATGGCAATAGAACAAAAGGGTAATAAAAGAAAGTCATATGGAACAAAGGAACATTTGTTGTTAAATAAAGTCATAGTGGAAAACTGTAAAAAGGGGGAAAAAATCTAAGTATGGCATGGATAGACTACAAAAAAGCATTTGACAGTATCCCACATTCATGAATAAAAGAGTGCTTAAAAATATATAAGATACACTATACAGTGATGAACCAGGGACGTCGGGAGGCATACGCACTGTACTGATTTCAGTACAACTTATTTAGAAGGGGGGTAGCTTTTTAAATTTTTTTTTCGCGCTTTACTGCACGATGACGTCAGCTCATCAGGGCAGCCAGTCGGAATGGAGCTCACCGCGCATGTATTTCCGGCCGTTTCAAATGCGTTTTTAGCGGGAGGATGTTGGATGTACACGAGCAGTAGGATTATTCAAGCATTATGGTGGAAGCGTTATGGACGTTATTAAGGATTCAAGCATTATGTTGGTCGAAGCGGGAAGCGTTATGTACTTTATTTAGAAGGGCGTTATGGACTTATGAAGACAGTGTGTGTCGTTATGGACTTTATGTAGAAGGGTCTTGCAACCGAGAGGGTTGGTGAGTAATATGAAGAGAGAGAGTGTGTGTGTGTGTGTGTGTGTGTGTGTGTGTGTGTGTGTGTGTGTGTGTGTGTGTGTGTGTGTGTGTGTGTGTGTGTGTGTGAAAATGCCCCAGGTGGGATGTATTGGTGATTACTCATGGTGGTGTGGTAGGGAATACCTCAGGCTTGAACCCTGTACCTTGTATGCAGGTGTTAAAGACCTGAATTCCCTACCCACCATCATTTGTAAAAAAATTGCAGATTTTTGCCTCATATTTGATCTGATCAATATCTGTATGGTATCTGTGGTTTTTAAATATTGCAATGCTTGAAATTTGATGGTGCAGTGGTAGCAACGTAACATTGATGTCTCACAGCTGTAGGTTCTTGGGTTTGGTTCTTGGCTGGGGTGCCTTCTTTGTGTGTGTGTGGGGGGGTCTGTATCTTCTCCCTGTGTTTGTGTGGGTTTGCTTTTGTGTCCTCCCATGTTATAAAGACATGTCTGCATTATGTTTTCCTGGGCCTCTGCTGAGAATTGTTTTTTTTTTTTTTGTTCCAAGTCAGACTGTCCTGATTAACAAATTGACAGGCATTTAAATTTCAGACTTCAGGTTTCTGAATGTTTACTTCCTTACATATTTGATGGTGCAGTGGCAGTATTGTTGCCTCACAGCTATAGGTTTTCTGGTTTGATTCTTGGCTGGGGTGCCTTCTGTGTGGAGTCTGCATCTTATCCCTGTGTTTGTGACATAGTAAAACAACTTTTTATTCTAGCAATAAATATATACTAACACAACCTTTTTTATAGCAATTTTTTTAAGTTTATGACTATTTGAAAATTGTCCTTATTTTTAGGACTGTAATACCCTGTTATTGGCTTTGTCCAGGTTTTTTGTGCTAAGGTTGACAGCTATGGCAAGAACTGAATTCACTGAATATGTTTGAGGGCTGTATTCCCTCATTACTGGGTTTGTCCAGGTTTTTTGTGCTAAGAGGTTGACAGCTATGGTGAGAACTGAATTCATTAAATGATAGCCATTTAAGTTTCAGTTTTCCTCTCTTTCACAAAGCGGGTGATTTGGCATAGTGGTATGTTGTTCTGACTATTTTGCACAGTGACCTTGGCAGTAAAATGTATGATGGTAACACAGCATTTTATTCTAGCAGCTTTCCAAGATTATACAAGCAATGTTTAATGTGTTCCTGTTTTTGCCCTTTGACCCACCCCAATAAATTTGGCTTTTTCCAGACTTCTTGTGCTGCGAAGTTGAGATGTAGTTGAGTATTGCGTAGATTTTACAAGGAGCTGAGAGCTGCAGGGGAAGAGAAGTTTACTGCTGATTATGCTAAGTCGGCTCACATTGCTAGTAGCACAAAATGTTGTGTACTTGCTTTTAATGCAGAAGGTTGTTGGTTCTACTCCCATAAGGGGTGAATTCTGCTGTACTGAAAGTTAAGACACTAACTATGAGCCTGTTATCAGTTTGCCATCCATTTCCTATTGCAATATTACTAGCTTATTATTAATGTAATTTACGCAATTTATTCCTCAGGGGCATCAGACACTTTATTTTTCGGTGAAGTCATGAAATATAAAGGTGATTGCTAGCAGCAACCTCTTCATTAGTTAGATTTATTTAACGTGGAATTATTTAGATGACTTTTTTACTACTTCAGAGATTGTGCATATTATTTACTGATAATGGTGGACTGTAAAAGTTTGACTAGACTTTTATGATGGAAATGTTCTGAATTGGGCAGTTTTGTTTCATTGTTTACTGGAAAAATGTTCAAAGCAATAGGAAGGTGTATGAAAGAGCACATGTATGTTTCATATGCAAGGGGCCTATGATTTAAAAGCAGCCCAGAATTAATTTTTATCTGCCACGGGTAAAATGTATTTTTCTTTGAATGTAGGTTTTAATGTTGTTTCAATGAATGTGAGTTTCAAGGGCAAAGAAGTTTTAATGCCAAGTTTGTTTAGCAGATGTCTTAGTGTTTGTGCTGTAAAATGCAAAATAAAACTTTCAAATGAAGTTCAAATCATCATAGAAGTAAGTCAGTATGCACATTAGTGTTTATGGTAAATGGAGTGAAATAGCAAAGTAATGTATCATTGGAATGGCTGCAGGGGGAGGCTCCATTCGACCATGGTTTTGTGAGGGGGAAGGGTGGCAAACTTAGACAGCCCCAGCTGAACTATACCTCCCAACTGTCCAGATTTTCAAAGAATGAATAGATTTTTTGCTTCTTATTTTTGGTTTGTTCCTCAATTTGTGGTTTTCTGGCAAATGATTTAGGAATTAAGTCACTAAATAATGACACACTAGTTTCAGACTTTATAACCTTCAGAAAAATGCATACAAGAGCAATTTTTAGTACTGTTTATATGTTCCCTCAATATATTTGGCCTTGTCCAGATTTATTGCATTAACAGGTTGAGAGGTACATGCAAATAAATTGCTTTATAGAATTAGGCATAGCCAAACCTCAACTGTCCCTGATTTTGGCTCAAAATGTTGCTCTTCCCCTAATGATCCCTCCACAAAATAGCAATTTTGGAAGAAAACATAGAGGGTTTACTTTACTTTTATAAATAACTGTAATGATCAGAGTTATACATTACTTTTATTTCAGAAATGAATGTAGATTCTCTAATTTTGTCAGCTGCTCTAAGTTAACTGTGCTCATATTAAAATGGTGTCCCTCCTTTGACAGGTTCCCAGCTGTATTGTCTGGCAATTTTATATTTTTGCATCACATTTTTGGTCCGTTTTTCATAAAATTGCAGTTTTCTGGCAAATTAGTGGCAAATTGTTAAAGACTGAAGTTAGAAAATAATGCAGACATTTGAGTTTCAGATTTCATACCTTTCAGAAAATTCGTACTGATGCAAGACCTACTACTATTCTATTATCTTTCTAAGTTTATAAGAGCAATATTTAAAAAAATGTCCTTATTTTTGGGCCTTTGCCTCAGTTTTATTTATGAGTTTGTTGCTGTAAGAGGTTGAGAGGTGTTTTTTGTGTGTGTGTGTGTGTGTGTGTGTGTGTGTGTGTGTGTGTGTGTGTGTGTGTGTGGTAGATAGCATACCTTTCAACTGTCCACAGTTTGCAGAATGTCCAGATTTTTGCCCCATATTTTTTGTCTGTTCCTCATAAATTTTGTGATTTTCTAGAAAATCATTGAAGGCTGAAGTTGCTAAATAATGACAGACATTTGAGCTTCAGACTTCATGTCCTTTAGAAAAATTCATACTAGCACAAATCCTGTTATTCTAGCAACTTTCTAAGTTCACGAACATTATTTAATATCTGTCCCTGTTTATTTTAGGCTTTGTCCATATTTCTTGCACTAAGAGGTAGGTAGGGGTGTGTGTGAATGAAACATCCTAGTTAGGGGTAGCAGGTGGTTAGTAATTTACTCAAGCTCAAAACCTGTACCTTAGTTACAGAAAACAAAAGCATAAAGTCTCTACCCTAACTACCATGCTGCATTTTTCAAAGAACTGACATTTCAGGTTAATTTTCAATTCAAGGAACCGAGTTTGAGTGAATTTATATTATATTACTGAAGAGGCATTACAGCGAATGCCTCTTCATCGACACTAAAAGAGCAAACCGTGAATTACGAGAATGGCCGTAGCTTGGCTGGGGAGGGGGGTAGCAGTTTGAGAGCTGTCAGTACAAATTTGAAAATCCTAGCTACACCCCTGTGATGAACTACATCACAGCAACCATGAAACAGTGCAAACCACTTTGCAGTTAAGCCATGATAAAGGACAAATTATTATTCCAGGGTTGAAAATCCAAAGGGGGATATTCTGTACTGAATATGGGTGGGGGGGATATACTGACCCACCTTGCCTGGGAATTCCTGTAGTTCAAGTCTCACCGTGGGAGTTTTTCCCTTCAAACTAGTGAATATTTAAGCTAGAAACATACTCCTTCAGCTACCAAATCTACAGACCCAAACCAATAGGAGTAAAACAATTATGACAACTAGCATGCTTCCAGAAGAATCTGAGGTGACTCCAGAATTGAATAAAAACATCCTTTATTAAATAAATACTGCAAGATACGAAAAAATAATAAAAACTCAGTAAAATAAAGTGCTTTTCGTCACACCAATGGTGAGACTTCTTCAGGCAAAACAATTCATTCACAATTCCAGTATTTAAATACGTTCCTTGAATCAAGTTTCTGCCAGCCAATAAAACTAGGGGATTAGACATTCCTCATTATTAATGAATAGAAACTAGTAAGAAAGTTTGACGAAAAGCGCTTCGTTTTACTGAGTTTTTATTATTTTTCTTATCTTGCAGTATTTATTTAATAAAGGACGTTTTTATTCAGTTTTGGAGTCATCTCACATCCTTCTGTAGGCACGCTGGTTGTAAATCTACCGACCCACCTTGCCTGAAGGCCTTAGCTGCTGCCTGTACTGTATGGTTGCTCCTGTGGTGGCTACCCAGTTGTACATCTGTAGACTGCTCCCTGTTGTTTTCCCCTATCTATTCCTGCTTTCCCACTCTTCCTACCCTCCTCTAAATATTTTTTTGCTCTCTGGCAAGTACTGTTGTTTGCTCTGGGATATTCTCTACCTCTCTTACCAATCCTTTCCAGTTACTGTATTTCTTTACCCTTGATTTCAGTTTCTACAGACCCAACTTTAGTCTATCTGTCTCGAGTACTTTTACTGACCCCCCCCCCGCCCCTCCTGCTCACATTCCTGACAAACCTACCTGCATCTCTGATTGTTTTCTGAGGCTTTTCTTCATGTGTGTAATCTCACCGATCTCCAATAGTACAGACAGCTTTGCAATAAAGTAAAGCATCTAGTCATCAATGACAAAAAAAAAAATATTACATTAAGCTACAGAACTTTAAGCAAAATCCAAGACCGTTCTGGAGCTCAATTTCCACATTATTAAATTTGGGTACAAAAAGCAATCCCTTTCCACATCCTGAAAAAACACCTTTAGAAATTGCCTCTATCTTCAACTTTTATTTCGTAGAAATCATAGCCAAACTAACTGCCTCCTTCCCACCCCCACCATCTCATATTTATCACCTCCCCACCTATGACCACCCAGCAAACCCTCCCACTACCATACTTTCTCTGTCTCCAATCCCTACCTCTGCTATCACCAAACTCCTGCTTAAATTAAAACCAGGTAGCAACTCCGCTGACAACCTACCCCCAGAATATCTTAAATTGTCAGCTACGGCCATATCCTACCCCATCACTAAGCTATTAAATAGGTCAATTCAGGAATCATATATACCCACCATCTGGAAGAAAGCATACATTCTTCCCCTACATAAAGGTGGTAATAGCTCTGATACCTCTAACTTCTGTCCCATCGCTATATTATCGCCCATTTCTAAAATATTAGAAAAAATGCATACACTCCCAGCTCCTGCTATACATTCTGATCAATAATCTTCTAAGTCCCTGTCAACATGGTTTCCACCCTGCTCATAGTACTAGCATGCTCTCCTATCATTCACAGATACTGTTAATGAAGTTCCTAATGAAGGAAAACTTGTGTCCTCCCTCTTCCTTGATCTATCTAAGGCATTCATCACCATCTGTCACTCCTTTCTCCTCTCCAAGCTTTCCGCTTTGAACATGTCTCCATCAACTCTACTCTGGTTTTCCAACTACCTGTCCAATAGAAAACAATCCACTACATGGCTTAACTACACCTCACCATTCCTAGAAACTCCCACTGGAGTCCCTGAAGGATCTATATTAGGCCCTCCACTTTTCAGTATTTTCATCAACGACTTTCACTCTTGTGTTCCCAACAACTCTGTTATTCAGTATGCAGATGATTCAACAATAATCTGCACCGCCAAGACCAGACCCGAACTACTTCCACACACTCAGCAAGCATTCTCCTCCATTGAAAACTGGATGACCAACAACCATCTTGCACTCGATCCAAACAAAACTAAACTTATTCTCTTCACACCCAAGAAAACCACCATTATAAATAAATTAGACTTTGAAGTCCACTCTCTAAACAAAACCATCTTAGAAGTTGTGTCACATACCAAACTGTTAGGTGTCACCATTGACGAAAGCCTAACCTTTGACCAGCACATCCATAGTAACAGTTAAAAAAACCCACCAAAAGATAGAAAGCCTCTATAGACATAAACATTTCCTTACCCCCACTACCAAATAAACATTGGGCTCTACCTTCCTATTACCATCCTTACTATACGGTGTCCTTCTTCTCACCAATATTCGCACATCCCTAAAAACCAAAATGGAAACCTGTTGTAACAAAACTGCCAGATTTGCAACTAGTGCCACCTACTCCTCCCACCGTTCCTCACTTCATTCACTCAAGTGGCTTGAACTACCACAATACCTTGTTCACCAACAACTCACTGTTGCTCACAAAATTATCTGCAAACCTCACGACTATCCAGCCCTTTCCTCCATTCTAACTCATTACCACCCAAACAGACTCCTTATATCAACAAATGAAACCCTACTACTTGTCCAAAAACCTACACGCCGTGCTGGCCAAGCACTCTATTCTTTTTCCATCGCCAAGCTCTGGAACTCACTCACATCATCACTCAGAGCCACTAGCGATGCTAGGACCTTCAAAAACGCCCTTCATCTGTCTGCCCACTGGCAATGCTCCTGCTCCACACCCCGTATAACCTGACACCTATCTGTTCCTCTCTCACTTATAACACTTATCCTTCTTTCATACCATCAACACACTTTCTTCTATTTCTTATAACTTATGTCTCATCCACTGTATTCTATAGTTTGTCATCACTATTTTACTGTACACAGCCTCTGCAATGTACATAGTCATCTCTCTCTTCTTCTGTATTTGTGTTTTATTTAATGTTATTATATAGTTACAGCTGTTAAACTACTTCATTGCACATGTAAACATTTTTGGCTTGCTGTAACTAATAGTTTTGCTTTACTCAAACTTTTAATTTAAACTGTATGTAGTACTCATGTCAATTTACTGTATGTTACTTATGTCAGTATACAGAGTATTGTTCTTATGTCTACTTGGAGCTTTTCTCCCCAGGCCTCCACTGAAAATGGGCTCATTTTGGCCCAGTGGACACTCCTGGCAAACAAACGTAAAATAAATAATAAAATATTCCAGGGTGACTTCCTGTCACCTCTGCTATTCTGTCTTGCCCTTAATCCATTGATCTGTGTATTTAACAGAGTAGGCCATGGCTATAATTTGGTTCCTAGAAAACAACAGTGTAAAGACTTCTCATCTTCTCTTTGTCGATGATTTAAAACTGTATATCTCATAAGATGAGAAACTGAAAGCACAACTGCAAGTAGTCAAAACTTTTTGAAATTATATAAGAATGACCTTTGGTCTTGATAAATGTGCAGGAGCAAACTTTAATGCAGGAAAGCTGCAGCACCATGAAAACATTAGTTTGGGACAAGAATGTGATATAAAAGAACTCGAGCAAGAGGGATTGTATAAATATTTGGGAGTTGAAGGATCAACAATAAAACATGAACATATGTGAGTAAAAGTAAAGAATATTTTAGAAGACTTGAATTAATCCTGAAAACTGCAGTGACGTCTAGGAACAAAGTTCAAGCTATAAACCAATTTGCTCTTCCGGTCTGAACTTACAGTTTGAGGGTGACTGATTGGACCCAAAAGATGTTGGATAGATTATACAGGAAAACAAGAAGGATGCTTCATGCTCATCAGATGATTTATAGAAATCAGTGCATACCAATATTATATATTCCCCGTTCCGAAGGAGGTATGGGCCTCCTTGAAACTGATTACATGTATAGATCTGCAGTCGTGGGACTGCATATATATATATATGCCGAGCTCACAAAACCCAGACATAGTGAAAGTTTGGAAACATGAGGAAAATAAATCTAAGGTGACTTCCTCATTTAGTCTAGCAGAAGCATATCATTGTGAAGCAGGAATGGAAATCGAGAGAAACAGACAAATGTAGGTTTTGTAAAACAGGATTGGAAACAGTTGCACATCTTGTTGCTGGTTGTGACATACTAATGGCAGAATGACTGTATACTGAAAGACACAATAATGGGGCAAGACTGTTGCACTAGGGATTTTGTAAACATTATAATATTGAACTAACTGAAATACATTGGAAACATGAGCCACAAAACATCATAGTAAATGGTGAAGTCTACTGTACATAGAATCACCCATTTCCGACAGTTCTAATCATAGATGCAAGAAATCCAAATACAGTGGTCCATGAAAAGAACTCAAAAGTAGCATTGATAATTGAAATTGATACACTCAAAGACTACAGTGTCTTGTGTAGAAGGAGAGACACAAAATCAAAATATCAGGATTTGCAGGTAGAAATGAAAGCAGTGTGGAAGAAAGATACACAGACAGTTCTAGTGGTAGTAGGTGCAATGGCTGTTATAAAAAGGAATCAACAACTGTATTTATATGTTACCAATACATTGCAGAAGGAGTCATTACTGGGCACATTACGGGTGCTGCGAAGAACACCTCTGGCTGACATCAAAAGATTGAAACAATACTAGTTTCATGAACTTTAATCATATTTTGACTTAGAAATGGGGCCCATTCCCGTCATGGTATTAAAAACCCAAAAGATTTAGAGAAATAAAAAAAAAAAATACAGGGACTAAAGGTGGAGCTGTCTTGACTTACATAAAAAATGAATATACCTCAAGACTGGTCAAATAGGACAATGCACTTGAGCTTTTCCACTTTCAAATCATCGCAGACAAAATCCAATACCACTTCCTGGCAAGGTGTAGGTCTCCCTGTGTGACCCAGGAAACCCAAACCATGTATTTAAACTTAAAATGGAAACACTCACCATCCAACTTAATACCATATTCATGGGCAACCTTAATTACTCTAATATTAGCTAGGAGTCATATATTACCCCAAACGTACAGGCAAAGAGATTTCTGGATTTTGTAAACACAAACTCCCTGGACCAGCTTCTCAGTACACTAATCAGGGGTGCAACCATATTGTATCTGGTCCTCATTAATATGGGAGAGTGCTGCACACTCCCTAGTGTAATGTCTTCTTTGGTAAAACAAGACTGTACAATCGTCTTCTTTACAGTAAAAATAAAACCTGGAACCCCAGCTAACTGTGGAATATTCAGGAACTACTCCAAGGCAAATATCCTACTAAGTGATAACCTGGCACAATTTCAGGCCTCCATAAACCCTGAGAACACTGCTGCCTTTGCAGAGCTGTTCTCAGAAACTATGTACAAACATGTTAATAGCTGCATATAGAACTTTTAAATCAATAAACAAGTTGTGATAGCTAAGCCCCATCCAAAATGACAAAATTAAAAGGCCCTATACCCTTTTAGTTAAAGTACTTTAAAAATAAACCACAACATTTATGCATTTCAATAACCTGGCACAATTTCAGGCCTCCATAAACCCTGAGAACACTGCTGCCTTTGCAGAGCTGTTCTCAGAAACTATGTACAAACATGTTAATAGCTGCATATAGAACTTTTAAATCAATAAACAAGTTGTGATAGCTAAGCCCCATCCAAAATGACAAAATTAAAAGGCCCTATACCCTTTTAGTTAAAGTACTTAAAAAATAAACCACAACATTTATGCATTTCAATAACCTGGCACAATTTCAGGCCTCCATAAACCCTGAGAACACTGCTGCCTTTGCAGAGCTGTTCTCAGAAACTATGTACAAACATGTTAATAGCTGCATATAGAACTTTTAAATCAATAAACAAGTTGTGATAGCTAAGCCCCATCCAAAATGACAAAATTAAAAGGCCCTATACCCTTTTAGTTAAAGTACTTTAAAAATAAACCACAACATTTATGCATTTCAATAACATATTCTAAGTACCAGTTCATTAATGCAATCTACCTAGAAAGTGCTTTTAATTTCAACTGGCAAGCAATTGAGGTTTGTTCATTTAAGCCTGACAGGCTACCAGCATTAAGTTGCAGCTGCCAATAGAGCTCTGTTCTCCAGAATTAGAGACAACAGCTCCCTCTCACATTGATTTAAAAGTACTAGAAAAGCTTTCATTGTTGTGTAATTTTTTATCTGTATACGTTTTCAATTTTAAAACGAAAGTGCTTATCTTTATTTGCAATATTAAAATATTTTGTATGGTTTTTTTTCCTGCATCCAGCATTTTTTGTGTTTTTTTGTTTGTTTTAGTTTACACTTGGAATTTGTGGTTTGTGTTCGAAATGTTATGGCTGCAGGAGGGCCGGCTGGTTCACTATCCCAATCTTTATTCAACAAAGTGGATGTGAATGAACTACAATGTACCATTTTACATTAACTTTGTTAATTCAGCAGTTAACCCAACGTGTTGATGACATTTCCATGTCTTGTAACCCTTCTCATGATTGAAAGGGAGTTGAACTACTATCTAACCAGCACATGAGGGGAACCACTAGAACGCCAAATTTTGTGGCAAACAATGTACCAAATTCTCCTAATTTGTTGCTTATTACTAATGTCAATAATTTAAATAACACTGTAATGACTCCATTGTAATAATACCTTTATGGAAACATGGCAACGGAATAACACCAGTTTTGTTGTATGTTTGATTGAGTACGATTATAAATTATTAAAAGTTAAAAACCTCAACTTAAAAATGCCTGTTTTACTGAATTTGTTAAGGCTAATAGAGTTCCTAAGGGCCTTCGTTTGTGGTGGTTCCCTACTGGCTTAATTAGTGATTCAGTGCTTCATAAATATTTGCTGGTAATGTGTGATTGGCATGGCTGCGAATATATGAAGCTCCTTATTAAACATAACCGTAAACTTATTGACGAACTGATTACCAGGATTAACCGACTGAACAATTTAATTACACATGATTTTTCATTCAAAAATATAGGTTCAAGTATACCCGTATTTTTAATAACATTGATGAGAAAATACAGATTATTTGTAGTAGGAAAAGAAAGAAATTAGAGTGTGATAGTCGGGACTGTCTTAATAACAAAGCCTATCAAAGCCCACCTGTTTCATACACCTGGGTACTAAATTTAATTCCAATAACAAATTTTCCTTAGGGGAATCACATCTTAGGAACCAGGATACAACCGAGGATGCCAACACTAATAATTTTGCTGACCCTCTAGAGTATCCTCCATTGCGGCATTTGGAGAGGATAAAGGAGAGAAAAAAGAATTAGAGCAACCAATGGAGATTGAGGAATTCTGCCCAAACCCCCACAGAGAGGCTGTTTGGGTTCACAGAATTATGAACAGAAGAACCGACAATGGCATTGAAACAAGGGGACATTTTTTCTAATTCCTTTGTTCATACTTGTAATATTGCTACTAATACCAATGGGGATTTTATAATGTATAATTATATATTTTATATATATATATATATATATATATATATATATATATATATATATTTATAATTATAATTTTATAGTGTATAATTTCTTTACTTATCGAATAGACTGAGAATGTGGGGACTTGTTTTCTAGGGGTTTAACTTTTGTGCCTGATAAACATGATGATATTGCTTATGTGTTTATGGACCTCAAACAGTACGTCAGGAAACTTAATTTCAGCATCGTCTTTAATGAATTATCTACAGCGGTAATGGGTTTGAGAGTCTCCAGTACTCTTAATCCCCCGATCCAACTCTGCAGGTTTTTGAGAAAATGTGCGAGTTGGATATTGGAAATTCACTTAGTTAAATATAATAGAAATAATGATAAATTCAGTAGTATGACAGTAAGTGAATGAAAGAAAAATAGCGGATATGAATCAGAGCAGTTTAAGAATTAAGAAGCCTGATTTTTTTTTTTTGGGGGGGGGGCAGGCTGGTGGTCATGGAGAAGCATGACTGTTTTTAGAATGAATAAAATGTTATCTGAAGATGCTTACACTCATGCTTCCCTTAATGGAGTAAATACTGGGTATAGAAGGATTAGAAGTGACTTGAATGGTATGTTCATTCAGTAACAAATTAGTATAGATGAACTTAATTATTTGAATGTTGTCACCCCAACAGTTCCCATCATTTCAGGTGTACCTAAACTGCACAAGAGTATTCAAAATCCTCCTGTGAGTCCCATTGTTTATGCCCATGGGTGTATTACCCACCCTAATGCAAAGTTCCTGGATGAGAATTTAAAAACATTTATTGCACAAGAGGTTCACGTCTGCAGGGATTCCTGGGAATATTTAGAAAAGATTAACAGTTTAGAATATAAAGAGAATTATGTACTCATGACGATCGATGTGAAAGATCTTTGCAGAGTGATACCGCACCAATTGGGCATTGAATGGGTCACTGAATTTTTAATTGATAAGGTTCTACCCAGGGTAAAGATCAACCTGTATGAAGGATTATTAGATATAGTTTTGAAGAACATTTTTTTCATGTTTGAAGGACAATATTACTACAATGTAAAGGAGTAGCAATGGGAACTGTGGTTCCTTATTCACTAATATTACTGTGATCCAATGGGAAAGGAAGTATCTGTTTAATACCAGCTTTATTAATTCATGTAAATTATATATTAGATATCCAGATGACATTTTTATTGAATGGGATGATGTCAGGAAGAAAATACCTATCATTTTAGAATACGTCAATCATACTACTGACTGTTTACATTCTATCCATGTAGTTGATGATGTTAATATAACTTATTCGGGCATCTGGTTAAACAAAGATGTCACCAATAGGAGGTTTACATCTCGTCTATAGAAAATCTACCTATTTGAACACCATTTTGCATTTTGTACTGCCCACCCTTATAACCAAAAAAAAAAACAGTCTTGAAGAGGCAGTTCATAAAGTCAACTTGAATGATAACATTGGACAATCATTTCTTGGATGAATGTCTGCTCCTTAAAGGGATGTTTAGTACTAGAAGGTATCGAGAATATTTTATTGATAACCTCATGCATAATGTTATAAATAAAAGGGAGCAAAAATATTTTATCCCAATTCTTAATTTAAATAAGAATGAAGGTATCAAGTTAGAAGCCTTAAAAATCTGTAGTTTGAAGAGTGATAATAATGTAGCGAATATTAATTATAATAGTTGTTATAAAAATTAATTTATTACTATATATAATTTAGATAGTCAATTCATTAAACGGATCCTAGAGACAAACTGGTCTATCCTAAAAGAACATAGATCACACACAAAATCAGTGTATAAAAGAGGCAAACATATGAAAAATATTTTAGAAGATTTTTCTAGAACTGATAATACCGAAAGGAATCCAAGAATGAGTAAGTGTGGATGATGCTCTTATTGTAAATATGTACGTGTTGGTGAGCAGTATATTATTAATATTAACATCCAGTCATTTAGGATTTTAGGTAGGTTCAACTGTGAGACCTCAGGGGTGGCACATGCAGCTTTATGTTAGTCATATCCTGGGTTTTATATAGGTAGGACGGAGCAAAAACATAAAGACAGGGTTATGAATATCTGTATGAAATAAGAAAGAAAAAAGACACTAATGCTTTTATCTAAACATTTTTAGGAATACCCAGGGCATGAATTTAGGAGAGAAAGTAACCCCAAATGTGAGGGGGGGGGGCTGGTCTTTAATTCTGGAAAGAGAGAGTTCTGCAGGCAGCTGCGACTTAATGCCAGCAGCTTGCCAGGCTTAAATGAACAAACCTCATTTGCTTGCCTTTTGAAATTAAAAGCACTTTCTAGGTAGATTGTATTTATGAACTGGTATTTAGAATATGTTATTGAAATGTGTGAATGTTGTGGTTTATTTTTAAAGTATTTTAACTGAAAGGGTATAAGGCCTTTTAATTTTGTCATTTTGGATGGGGGCTTGGCTATCACATGACTTGTTCATTTATTTAAAAGTTGTATAAAAGCTTTCATTGTTGTGTAATTTTTTTATCTGAAGAAGTTTTAGACTTTGAAATGAAAGTACTTATCTTTATTTGTGATATTAAAATGTTTTATATGGGCCTTTTTCCTGCACCCAGCGTTTTTTGTGTTTTTTTAGTTTATGCCTTCTAAATAGCATGAAACATGACTTATCAAACCATCTGGAATTGTTATTTAACTGTAGCCTCCAAACAGGCTTTGTGCCTCATGAATGGAGAATAGCAACAGCCATCTCTGTGCACAAAGGTGGGACATCTACAGACCCTGTAAACTACAGACCTAGACATCTCTCTAGTCTCATATGTAAAGCCATGGAAAGAATTACATAAAAATGTTCAGTAATGACATAGGAAACTCTCCAGATACTGGACCCAAACCGTTTGGTTTTGTCAAGGGCAGGTCATGCCTACTCAACAAGGTGGATTTCTTTGAGATGGTCACCAAAGCAATGGATGAGGGCAAAATGCTTTGACCTGGCCAAGGCATTTGGCATAATACCCCAGTGAGGCATTCTTGACAAACTTAGGAGATTGGGTACAAACCCATATGTCACCAGGTGGATAGCCAGCTGGCTGACAGACATGACTCAAGAAGTTAAAATTGGGGAGTCCACATCTACAAAGAGGCCAGTCATAAGCGGAGTCCATCAGGAATCAGTCCTGGGACTGCTCCTTTTTGGCATTTACTTCTCAGAAGTCAAGGCCAATGTCATTGACCTTTCGCTGGCTAAATTTGCAGATGATTGAAAATTAGGAGCTGTCATTGAATCCCCCACCAATAACAAATGTTTTCCAAGAAGGGTTGACACAGGCAAACAACTGGTGTCAGAGCCATGGACTAAAACTAAATGCCAAGATAAGTGTAATAGTATCCTTTGGGAAGTCATCCACCCTTGATAACTATTGACAACACACCCCTAAGAGTTAACCCAGTAGTCCGGGACTTGGGGACGTGCATAGACAGTAATCTAGTCTTTGACTATCATGTGTTTACAATAGTGACAAAATCATTCTATGTTGTGCAACTTATAAACAAAGGTATGGCATCTAGTTCTAAGGAAGTCATTGTTCCATACCTCTCAACCATACCAAATTCCTCGGTATTTACCGGTTTTGAGGGCAAAATAATGAAGTGTCATGAATTTCCAAGCAGCCCCTTCATTTCCCGATTTGCCTGACTGTCTGTTGAACTCGGAGACTTGGCCAGGAGTTTCAAACCGTGTATGGCGAGTGATTGTTAGCCTAGTATACACCTGTAAACCGTGTTTCAGCTTTTACATACATATACATATATAGTCTGCAGCTATATCTAACTATACACATACTTTACATACACTGTCTTGCATAAAAGAGTTTGTATATACCTATATAAATCTAAGTATGTATACATAAACACAAACAACACCACATCGTCACCCATTTATCAAAAGTTAAAAAGTGTTTACAATACGAAAGATAAAAAAACAAACAGATAAGTTACTGCTCACCGAAATAGCCACAACCTGACTTTGTTTTTCCAAAACTTTCAGCCCAGCATGTCATTTTTTTTTTAGTAATTATTACTTGCCTTGCACTTTTATGTAATTGCTATCGCTAGTATACTTCTCAAACATTGTTAGTGAACTGCAGTGGCTTCCAAAGTAAAGACAGAAACTGTGTTGGTAGCTTTTGATTGATCATAGTCCAAGAAATAAAAAAATACAAGGTATAAAAATCTATGCCAAGGGATGTGGTGTTTGACAGCTCTGAAAAAAAATTTCTGTAGATAAAATGAAATCAAGAGAGCCTATAAAAGTCCGAGGCAGGTGCCAGGTCACTGCCAATCGGAAAGAAAATTACAAAGCAAATGGCTGCAGACTGGAAACATATTAAGCCAGTCAGTGTCACTTGCGTAACTCAGCTACTTATTTTTGTCTTTTCTGACAGCCACTATAACAAGAATTTGTCCATCTTACCTATACATCGTCAGTAAACATAATGCAAATCTAAAGTCACAACTCTGTGTCCCAGTCTCATTCTGCTTTGCCACTAACTGCTCAATGGTCTCGCATCAAAATGATGCAAATGGGGAACTGTATCAATGTTCTGTGAGGAATGGAGAAGCACTAGGCCCTTGTGCAGCTTGCTTCAGTGTGCCTGCATGTTACACAGTTGAGCGTGTTAACACGTGCTGCATGGCTGACAGTATTACAAGTGATCAGGTGAAGACAAATCACAAAGTAGTCTAAAGGGTGTACAAGCAGCTCGAACTAATGATGAGCATACAACCATTGTATCCCAAGAAGGTGTAAGAGTAGGTCTCGAACCTGCAAACACAGGAGGATCAGGGAGGAATATTTGAAGCAAAATGGTAAGGTCAGTCTCCCCTTTTTTTGGAAGTAGGTCTTGTTTCTAAGAAAAGGTTTGGCAATCTAAGCTTGTCTTAGAGCTGCCAGCAAAAGTTTCTTCTGTGGCTGTCTGATCTCTTTGCATTTCTTGTTAAGTGTTCTCTTTATAACATTTGGACAAAAAAATGGCACAGGCATGTAGGGTCCCACAAGAGCCTAGGCCTGGTATAATAGGAAAAGTTACGGGTGACATGTGCAGTCTTGTTTTATACAACCAACTTTACTTAAAATAACAAGTTCTTTTAGTTTTCAGAAACCAGTGCTTTATTTAACTTCTCCGTCTTCTAAATTCCTAGGCAAGTTTACTTATGGCAGTGACAGTCACAATTATGTGGAGAGTGGGCTAATGACTACAAGATTGTTTAGGTCTTGGCAGTATGTTTTCAAGATCTGGATTTTCTTGTTTTACCAAACAAAGTCCTATGCATTACCCTTATGCAGTCTTTTAATTCGGTATCTGTTGTTGCAGAACACCCATTAATTAGTACTGTGTCCAAAACCTGTAGACTGTTGCATAAGACTGAACTGTATTTTTTATGAAAAAGGTTGCTTGTAGTCTGCAACTTTATTATGTTTTCTAGGCTAGAGGCAATTACTGAGTGCTATGCTTGTACGTAGTTGTATACATTAACAGAAAGTAAAATGGCCCTGTATTTGCCTTCATACATTTTGATCTCTCAGAGCAAGAAGTCTGGACAAAGACAAAAATAATGGTGGGAGTGGGACAAAGGACCAAAAATAGGGACAGATTTTATATTGCTCCTGTAAACTTAGATAGTTGCTGTAATAACAGGTTTTGCATTATGATATATTTTCTGAGGGTTATGAAGTCTGAAATTCATTGACATTATTTATTATTTAGTGACTTCAATCTTCATGTTGGCATACTATAATTCCATTGGAGTGGGTGGACTTGCATGATTATGTATGCAAATTTTATGATAATCAGCATCCCGACTTTTGGCCAGTTGTACTTACTTTTCATGGGCCTTTGTCCAGATTTTTGATGTTTCCAGATTGAGAGGTATGCATTGTTCCACTGCATTCAGCATTCATGAGACCTATCATTGAGTACAGTGCCCCCTTTGGTATGTACCTAACCAAGCATGACCAATAATTGGAACATCCACAGTTCTTCACTAAGAGAATACAGGGCATAAGTAACATGTCCTATGTAGACTGCCTCAAGGCCCTATTCCTGTATTCTGTCTCCTACAGGCTGTTGAGGGGATATCTATGCCTGGCATACAAGCCATTGTCAGACCCCTTCTCTGATAGACCTTCTGGATATCCGCAAAACAAAAAGCACCAGAGTTACTAGTTCTAAAGACTTAAACCTTGCCTGTGATAGAAATAGGACCTGCTGGAGAGACAGGTATGTATCCCTGAGATTACCCCTTCTCGGAATCCATGTGAAGCAGAGTTCCTCCGTAACCCAGTTCAAGTGTAACTTGGACAGTTGGATGGGGAACAGGAAATTCATCTGTGGTTTGGCACCTATATCTCTAATGGATTTAGGCAGCCTGTAAATGGTTCATCTCCCAGGCCGCTGCTTGTAAATGTTTCATCTTCCAAGCCCCTGCTTTCACTTACCGATGGTACCAGAACTTGATGCATGGCTAGGCTTAAAAAGGCACTTGTGGTCATTAGCCTAGAAAACACCTGTGAGCCTGTTCTGAAGTCAGCTGGATACAACAGCTTGAATCTCACCTGCCTCTAGTTAGTCCCTGATTGCTGCAATAAATTTGTTTCTCTTCCTGCCTGGTGTACAGTGAATAATCATTTTCCACAAAGACCCTGCTGTCTCCATCATTGCCCTTTTGCCACAGTGCTGTCAGGATCAACTCTTTCAGCTTTTATGTTTTCATCTTTACTAATAATAGGTCTTGTATGCTTTCTCGTGGCCAGATTTGGGACATACACATGGTGTGACCTTTCAATTAGCAATTCCTGCTGTGGAATACCATTCCAATTGCTTATTTATGCCTTCACAAAATTAATGTGGTCTGTTCCTTGTGGTTTCTCTGGTACAGCAGAAAATCTCAGATTTTCCCTAAGTGTTCTGTCCACTAATTCTACCATTTTTTTGAAACATCTCTACTTGAACACTATCATACTCAGCCATCCTTTTCTTCATTTCAATATATGTTTTTTGGCTTTTTTTTTCAGTTTTATCAACTTATCTGAATATCTGTTTAAAGCTTCTTCCATTTTTTCCAGTCATTTATTTGAATTAATGTGCTCATTCAGTGTTTCATTTATGTTAATCAGCTCTGAGCACATTTGACATATTTTTTCATCTAGATTATTGGAGGCCATGTCTTGCACCAAAGCTGGAGCTTGAACTGCGTTTTGTTGAACAACTGCAGGATTCTTCCCAGTCATTGTTTTTGCTTCACCTTTTCTAGATGATTTTCTTTTAGACTCTCTTAGTTTCTTCTTTGCTGGTACTTACTAGCTAGTAACTGAATTTACTTAAAGTGACAGAGTTACTAGTCCTTGTCTTTCACTTTCTTTTTTCACACTGGGAGAGCTGAAGTTAAGCTGTTGATCAGTGTGCAGCCATCTTGGAAAGTCCAAGATGTCAAGAAAATTTGATCCAGTTTTATGACTGGGTTACAGATGAACCTGACAGGTGTGTGCCAGTAGGCTTATTCTACCTGGACTTCAGCAAGGTCTTTGACTCTGCCCCACAGAAGAGGTTAACAGGATAACTGGAGAGGTTGGGAGTACGACCAATATTGAAGAACTGGACAGCTGCAATGTTGAGTGTTAGGACACAAATGGTTGTGGAGAGAGGTATGTGCTTTTAAGTGTTTGTTTTAGACATCCCTAAGGGAATACAGAAAAGATCAGTCTCTTTGTTGATGAGACAAAGACAGACATGTCAGCCATGGACAGGGAAGATAGTCTAGCAAAGAATTTGAATAGGCTTAATTAATTAAAGAGAAAGGTGGTAGGTTGAAGTTCAGGACAAACAAATGTAAAGTACTGAACTTGAGCCACAACAACTTTGGTGTGAAATATCAGTTGGGAGGAGTGGAGCTGATAGCAATAGAACAGGAATAGGATCAAGGGTGTTGATCACACCTAGATTAGAGTGCAGTGGAACTGACAAACAAAAGGCTTGGGGCATCCTCGTGGATGAATTCTAGAGGCAAGGATGCAATGATGTTATTTTACAGGGCCGTGCTCAGACTATGCTTTAAGTACTGCATACATGTGTAGAGGCCATATAAAAAAGGACATCAAGTTGATGGAAAGAGTTCAAAGGAAGCAACCAAAAAATCCATGGGATGGAGGTAAAGCAATGTAACCAGATGCTAGAGGAGCTACAGCTCTTCTAGCTTGAAGCCAGAAAAGATGGTGGGATAAGACATTGGTATGGAAAATGACATCAGGGAGATCTTAAGGAGTTATTCTGAACAAGTAGGATAGAGATGAAGGGGGTGCAGGCAGCAGAATTTAGAGAAGACTAACTACTCCCGTGATCTCCAAAATTACTGTTTGGCAGAGAGGGATTTGGACCTATATAATGGACTGCCAGAATGGATGTTGGAGAGGAACTCCACAGTTGCAAACAAGAGGGTGAGGGATGCACGTAAGATGGTTAGACAAAAAGGTAGGGATGAAGGGAAAGCAGAGTCTTAAGACACCTAATAGTAGCTTAGATAGACTTATTTTCTCCCTTTGCCATCAGAGTAATATGTGACAGAGGTTTTTCTGAAGAGCTCTAGCACAGACCCATCCTATACCCCTCCAATGAACTGTCACTCCTTTGAAAGAAACCCACTGCTTTTACTCCTTCTATTTTGTTGCAGATGAGATGAGAGGGCTGTATCTAATCCTAGAACAAATTAACATCAAAGTGCATGTTTTATGTCAAAGTCCTAATGTTGACTGCTCAGCGGGTCATGGTACTATATAGTGCCTGAATGCAGTCAGTATACATGACTAGATGCCTTTTGAGAAATTATTATAAAGGGTCTGCACAGGGGAGTCCTTAGTTTTACTCTGCGTGGTCTTCACTTTCAGTTTGAAGTGTTGCAGTTTTTTTATCCCTACTTGCAGAGTGTTTATCAAGGTGGTAGTCACAGTCATGTAGGCTGTGGAGTAGATGTAACTCTGTCTGTTTCCCTATCTTGGATGCTAGGCTGCTAGTATTCCCATTAATGGAGTCACTGTTGATATCTCTGGAATGAATGCTTCCATGTCTGCAGTCAGTGGGGTGACTGTAATATGGCAAAGGTTGAAACTAGGATTGTCATCTTCTGTGCATTGTGAGGCACTGTGCAATGCCTGATGTTTCTGACTGTGAAGAAGATACAAGAAGTCATGGCCTTGGCATCCTTGGTGAGGGCATTGTGAAGGAGTCATGGTCAGGCCCTCCTTTGCCTTCTAGACACGATGGCACCACAGGTCTTCTTGGTACCTATTTGTATGCCTGCGGGTATAGGTTGTGCAGTGACTGTGAAGTGTCAGTGACTGCAGAATCACCATATAGTCACATATGTTTTGCTTATGTCGCAACCCAGCTGCTAGACCCTTGAGTGATTAACACTTTCTTGCAAATTACAGGTGACTCTTCCTTTTTTTGCAGTTGAACACCCCAAAAGACAAATGAGGGGGGTGATGAGCCCTTCTGAGCTGCTATATGATTTAAAGGAAATGGTTCCCTTTGGGTAAAGCTGCTTATCAGCCTATTTAATCTACATAAATTCTTGGCGAGGAGGACTTTAGAGGGAAATCCGTGTTTGTAAACTGTCCTAATCCACTCCAACAGGCAACGTATCATGTGGCTTCTTACACCCTGTGAAGTGACACAGTTTAGGTCTGGCAGTGAGCTAAAGACAGGGGTATCACTCTCAGTAATTTCCACCTAGGGTAATGTGAACAAGATGACAGACTGTGTGGGCCATTCTTCCAGTTTTGTCCTGGAGCTGAGAATTCAGTAGTCATATCTTCTATAGATCTTGAAATGAGGCACTCAAATAATCACATTTTTTCTAAAGATACAGTTCGAATTCTCTTTTACTTACCAGAGCAGTGTAAGATGAAAGTAGTGGTAGACGAATTCCCCATTCCTCTGAAAGAGAGATTCCTGTATTCCATTCTGCTTCTTCCACTTCTGATTTCAAAATTCAGGGACCTAAATATGTGCTAGTTACTCCTTTGTATCTAAAGCAAATATGGTTTCAGGCTTTTGGGTCTCTGGCAGTGCATTAAACTCCCTCAGTACAAGCCATGTGGCCCTTTGTGACTAGGATGTGATGTTGTTCAGATGAAAGGTGTCCAGCATAGTGGTTTTATTTTTCATTTAGATAGTATGTGAAGCAGTACATAGTGAAATACATGTACTTTTTCAAGTTTTGAAGTTGCTGTGGCTGTCTGTAGCAAAATTATCATTTTATTTGGTGATGTAAATAAGCTGCCACTGTTCTTCTTTTGAGTGCAGTCACACTAATTAAAAGAGAATTTGCCTGTTGTTGTTCTTCACAAAATGTCCAAAGATAAGATTGCATTCTTGTGTTTCAGATAATCGTGACATAAAATATTTGTCTAACACATCAAAACTGCTGAAAAAATTGACATTGAGAGTGAATTGAATCGTTTAGAAACATTGATATTCTGCCCTTAGGAAGTTAAATATATAAGTTTTAGGTGGATTTTTGTGCTGGAGTGTCCATGAATACTTTTCTGTATAGAATTGCCTTGGTTGTACAAGATTATTTATTTTTATATTTCTTTTAACTTGAGTTGGTTGAAGATTATTGAAATTTTTACTGAAAAGTGTTGTGTTCCTTTTAATGTAATTATGATCTGTAACCTGTTGCCATTCATTGTTACTTAAATTCTTGTAAAAAAGCAGAGCCTACAGAAGTTTCAAGCATAAATTAAAATAAAGGAAATGAACGAATGAAAATCTGCTATGAGACAATTGTCATTTTTGCCTCTCAATACTTGGTTGTCTAATGCTGTACTTGAGTGGGGTGGCTTCCTCTGTCTGGTTTGTCGTTTGTGGGATGCATCGTTTTTCTTCCACATCCATAGACGTGACATAGTTTATTTATTTATTTATTTATTTTACATTTGTTGACTGGGAAAGTCCGACTGAGTATATGCCCATTTTCAGTAGAGGCCGGGGGAGAAAAGCTCCATATATTCAGACATATGAGATTTACATAATATAAGAGTACATTCTAGCATATCAGATGAAAAAAGAAACCGTATAGTTATAGTAAAGACACAGTTCAACAGGAGAAATGACCTATATGTCAGAGTATAATATCACAAGGAAGGCTCCATATATTCAGACAAGCAAAATTTCACATTATATAAGAGTACAATGTAGCAAAAACTGCGGTGGTGGTGCTGCGGTAGCGTTGTCGCCTCACAGTAAGACGTTGTCCTGTTCGATTCTCAGCTAGAGCGTCTTCTGTGTGGAGACATGCATGATTGGGCGTACCTTCGTTGACGGTTGTGCGTCAGGGCCGGCAACTCGGCACGTAAAAATCTACTGCTAATCATTAGCGGACCGGAGTTCCGCTGTGGCGACCCCTAACCGGGAA
This sequence comes from Protopterus annectens, assembly GCF_019279795.1. Lineage (NCBI taxonomy): Eukaryota > Metazoa > Chordata > Ceratodontiformes > Protopteridae > Protopterus > Protopterus annectens. The sequence continues at coordinate 1,307,006,292 of NC_056728.1, read as the reverse complement.
AAGCCGAAAGACACAACAACAACATAAGAGTATAACCTAGCATTTCAGAGGAAAAAAAAAAAACGTATTTATAGCAAAGTCACAGTCTGACAGGTATAGTTGAATTGGCAATCTTCTGAATTGCCCATAGATGTGCATGACATGTGAATTTGTGCGTGTGTGTTCTAGATGAGTTTCTCAGCCATAAACTAAATGAATTCCAGATAGGTTGCAGTTGCCCTGCAACCCGGAATTAGGTTAATCAGGTAACTAGAGATGAATGTATGAATAGTAAGTAACTAGTAAACCCGGATGTTTTCCTTTTTGTGTTGTACTTAACTGACTTCACACAGATGTGGTACTCATGGAGTTCTGTGCACCAGATTGTAAATGCTACAGGGCTCAATTCATGCTGTCTGTAAATAGAATGACTTTTACTGTCATCCCATTCCTGTTGCTTTTAAGTGTATGGAACATCATCAGACCATTTCCCAATAATGAGTCATATGTAATGCATATAATACTGTGCCATCAGTGTGATTTTATAAGTTCTCCATTTTTAACTGTCTTGCCATGCTTTCCACTAGTCTTGGTTCTACTGTGTCATATTTAACTCCCCAATAATGCTTGTGTTGAGTTAAATTCTAGGATAAAATCCAAATAGAAATCGTCCAATGAATGTAATCTAAGTTGTAAAGTTCATAGGTTCATAGGTTCATACTAGGCTATCTGCCCGAGGGCATTTACAAGCCTAGCCCATCGTTTTGTGGCTTACGCCATCCCTTTAGTATGGGGAACTATACCCATTATTTTGCTGTGCCTCTGTCGAGCAGTGACACTGAGGTAATCCCTGGGGTATATCTGCGATCTCCCATCCATTGGTCAAGATTTCTCTTGAACAAGGCCAGCGAGGTGCTCTGCCTCACATGTACCGGGATTTTGTTCCACAGCATAGGGAGTCTTTGGGTGATGAATCTATCCCTCCAGCACGCCCTATTAATAGCCGTGTCGAGGTTTAAGTCTCCCGCCCTTGTGGCTCTGATGGATCTAGATTTTTTGAGGTGAAGCATATTCATCAAATCTGGGTTTGACATGGCCTTGTATGTTAGGCAAAGGTCACCTCTGAGCAAGCGGTAAGCGACTGAATAGAGCTGGAGTTCTTTCAGTCGGGCAGCATAGGATAGATTTTTGAGACCCTTTATCCTTTTGGTGAGGAACTTTTGAGGCCTCTCCAGCTGCTGCAAGTGTCGGGTCAGATACATTCCGAATGGGGCATTGTACTCAATCATTGGTCTGATGAGTGATGAGTAAAGGGAGACTATAACCTCCCAAATTTTTCAGTGGGTTATCTGTAAGATCACTAGAAGAAAAAAAATTTCTAGGACCTTGTGGTCCTAGAAATATATGAAGGCTGTTACAGTGCCTGTTTTACCCCACCTTGTATGTTTTATTCTGCATATATTAGCCACATATCTTCTTGAACAGAAAACATGCTTCAGTTTATATGATAGTAAAGCATGAACCCTTCATTCCCCATTTTTGTAGGAAACGTACTGTAAGCATTCAGCAGAAAGTACTAAGGTAGTAGGAGCTATTACCAGGATTAACTGCTTAACATGAAGTCTAGTACAAGATGCATAATGAAGATATGCTAAAAATATTAACCTATGAATTTATGTGTTCAGTGGCTGTCTAGGGCAGTCTGAAAACTCTATAAATTATGCAATTTTAATGTATCAGCTGTGCAAACTTTGGCAATCAAAATGCACCATTTTTCAAGCTCAGTTCTTCTAGAGTTAACAAGTTTTTAGTGAAGTTCATTGTGTAAGAAAATTATTTGTAAAGATTGAGAAACACACAACATGCTAGCAGAGCAAGTGAATGCTCTTTTTTCAAACCTTTCTGTAGTAGTTTTGTAGAGAGACAGTGCTAATTTTTTGTTTTTTTTCTTCTAGTGATCTTACAGATAACCCACTGAAAAATTTGCCTGTGTCTGCTTTTCGAGGACTTGTCGGTCTCCAGTACATGTAAGTAATTGCTGTAGGTACTGGAATACAGGAAACTGATTGCTTCAGAAGTGCTAACATCGTTTGTTGCTACATGGGTTTCACTGAATACTTTTGCAAGTCTATAAGCTGTATGTTAAAATGGATTATGTACAATGACACGAGTGAATAATCTGAACCTGTGCTATCAAGTTGTTTGAGAAATGTTTCATTTTGACACCATTGTATTCAGACGTTTTCTGTATAACAGGACAGTGTTTCATGGTAAATGTTAAGGTGGCTCTGCGCAGTTTAATGTCAAAGAAATTCTATGATTGTTTTCAGTTATAGACTGGATTTCATGTTGATGATAGTGTTGATATTATTGTCATGGATGTTTATTGAAGATTTGCTTTTAAAAAATATTTCCAGAGAGACTGAGTATAATATCACCAAAGTAACTTCCACTTACCATTTCATAGAGAAGAATTAAACATTTTTAGTAAACCTCAAAGAGCCATATGTGTATAAAACTATTGAATTTAGACTTATTACTAACCTTGTTAGTAATCAGTTAATTAAAATAGTGTTTTTTTCCTGGACCTTTTCCTCCTCTGGCAGATGACTATCAAGCATCCCCCTCCTGGGCTGGGGCACATTCACTTCATAGTAGCATGGAATCCACGGACCATAACAGCTACCGTACAAGTAGATACCAGGCTTGTTTATGACCTCAGCAGACAAGAGAAAGTAGCAGGCTAAATATTTAATCAGATGTTCTGTTAATTCAAAATATTGTTTAAAAAAAGGAGCAGGAAAAGGGGAAACGACACTGAGATATAGAATATTTTGAGAGATATTTGTCCAGCACATCTAGAACATACAAGCCAACTTTATTTTGCAAATGTAAGTATTCTTAGTTCAAATAATGAAGCCGTTATAAAATGCAATAGGCAATTCTCTAAAGAGAATAATTCTTTAAAAGGTCCCTGGACGCAAAAATAGTTAATGATCTTACAAAGACCACAAGAACTTGCTGGAGAGGTAGATTCGTATCCCAAAGGCTATCTCATCTATGGAATAAACTTCCCATCTTCTTAAAAAAAAAAGCATCCCTCACTCTCTTCAAAAAGAATGTGGACAAATGGATGGGCAACCATAAGTTCACTCCCTGAGTGCTTCTCATGTCCGTTATAGATAGAGGCAGTCTGTAAAATGATTCAGGGCTACAAAACACAAAGTCCCACTACCCCAATACTACCCCATCCCATGTCTGGGGAATTAAGATATAACACTGTTATATCCTGGGCATTATTGGCTAGGCGTGTAAAGGCTCTTGTGCCATTGGCCTAGTAATCAGCTACAAACCTTTATCTAAAAAACTGTTAAAATGCATTTTTCTTTTCCTCCTTCTCCATGTTTCTTAGTTCTAAAATGTATTTTCATATTTTCCTCTCCCTGTTTCTTAGTTTTATTTTAACTTTTCCTGTTTCTTAGTTTTATTTTAACATTTTCCTGTTTAACTGTGAGGAAACACAAAAAAAAAAAAACAAATCAGCATTTGTATTTATAATATGAAACCCATATCTATGTGAATAAAAAAGAAGTGTAACTGCTATAATAATGTAACTAGAGAGCAAAAAACATAAGTATAGCATTAGCTTTCTTATTCCCTTTTAACTCTGTCATAATAGTTCTGCAAAAGTTGAACTCTTAGAGCAATCCAACTAGGTAATGAACAGAAGTAGTATTAACAGATGCATATTAGGTATCAGTAAAATATAGTAATGTCATTGTGTAAATTTTATGACTGGAATAATCCTTGAGTTAAACATTAGAGTAGGTAAAATATAAACATTCTTCCATCTACATTTCTAACCTCAAATAGTAATATTTAACAGATAATATGTATATGTGTTTCACATGGCAGTCACTAGAAACCATAAGATCAGCAACCTGTCCAGTACTCGCCCCAAATAAATTACTCACTGATCACCAAAATGTCAACCATTAGTGTCTGCTACAAGTCCTAGAGTCCTGGCTGCTCATAGACCACAGTCTTGGTGCTAGTTAGCCATGTGTCTTCAGCTTGCACAGGCTGCCACTTGTGCTCCAACCCAGATATGTGTTTGTGCAAGGTGCGGCAGTCATGCAGAGAAACATGAGCTGACAGCTGCTGCTTGAACATGTATAACTCTCATTTGAGTGAGGTAAATGATGCACCCTGGGAGGGGTGTGGATTTAACTGTTAGGTTTTAGGCAGCAGTCAGGTGGGGAATTTAGGCTTAGGGAGCAGGAATGGAGTTTGAAGCTAGAGAGTGATCAGGGAGTTTAGGTTTAAAGAGAAATTGGAGAGTAGTTGTTTAAGGAGAGGGAAGGGAGTTCATTGTTTTGGAGGAATTGAAGAATTTAGGTTTACGGAGCAGGAGGGGAATTCAGGCTTAAGAACCAGAAGGGAAGTTTAGAGTTAAGGACGATCGGGAAATGTAGGGTTAGGAAGTGTGTAGCTGCATGTGTATGTATAATGCTATGTATGTGCAAGTGTGTATATGTATATATTTTTTGTACTTGCACATATGTTTGTTTATGTATGTTTACATGTATTGAAAATAAATAAATAAATATATATATATATGTGTGTGTGTGTGTGTGTGTGTGTGCTCGCGCGCGCTTGTGTATCTAAGACAGGTAAGTGCACCAAAACTAGCATTACTTTTCTTCTAAGAACTCATTTTTATCCCACTTTCTTCCATGACTTCCAAACAGTGAGGTTCCCTCAGAAAATCTGCAGTCACTAGCTCAAGTGTAGCAGAGAGGGGCATACCATCAACCGCAGTCACCAAAGAAAATGAAACGCAATCACTCACTCATCAGCCTTCTCCATTCTCAAGCTTTGTAGATTTTACATTCTGCCAGATGCTACTGAGTGAAAGTCACAACGGCCTGCATGCTATTAACAAAACTACTCATCCAATTGAAAACCAAGTCTTCAATTTAAAGTCCTGCATAACAGTATGCACACTTTGTCAACAGCTTTCATAAATCAAGCATCATTATCTGTTGGGTCACTCAACAGTGTCACCTAAGCTGAGGCCAGAGGCAGCCCACCAGAATCACCGAAGCAGCAGAAGTAAACTGTGTACCAAAACTGTTAACCTCATTCAGTGTAGAAAAAAAGTCTCCCCTCCTCACATTTCTCACACAATTATACAAACAGCAAAACCATCTTAAAGAAAAAAATAAAGGCAGAGAAGGTGAGCCTGATCCACCAGAGATTCAGCGACACAGACTTTGGCCTTATCTAACTCAAAGCAACCAAAACCACATAACTTAGCCATTCAGCGTTACCTGTCTGAGCACAGCAAAATTCAGAATGTAGTAAGTGTGTTACCAGAATACATTAATTATGTTTCCTAAGTCTTGTACCTCAAATCTGATAATTCAAACTGTTAACCCAGGCAGGTAATATTGCACAAATTTATAGTAATCGTACATCACTGCTCAGTAAAGTATGTCCCTTTTCTATTGATGTTTACATCTTCTTTGCACTCAGACAAATGCAGACAATATTTGAATACTGTTCATCTTGTTTTGGTATTCACAGTGGTACCATCTTCTCAATTTCTTTTTGACAAACAAACATTATAATTTTGGATCTGAAACTGTATAAAAAACATAACTGCAGACACCAGAATCATACATATACTACAGTAGCCAAAGTACTGCACATTTATTCCATGAGTTTTTCCTAGCTAAAACAGTTTGATGTCTCTCTAGTTAGTCCATAATTAGTAAGTCTTCAGTAACTGCAATTTTATCAGTCTTCCAGTTTCTTGTAGTAGCCTTTTTTAGCCACAGTCATTAACAAAAATAATGTAGCACTTCCTTCTTTATATAAAGTAGAAAAAACAGGAATGAGGAACTCCACGATGGTACAGCAGACAAAAACACTTCTTTATTGTAGCCAAAAAGAACAGGAGAGATGAGCGCTTTCTCGTACACAATGTACGCTTCTTCAGATCTAAATTATGTATAATGTGATGGTTCTTATATAATGCTTCTAACCAATCATTCAGTAATTGACATCCTAATTGATTAGACAGAGTATGCAATTAAGCATTCAGAGTAGCTCTTAACATTTAACAGAAGCCCAGAAATATATTTCCTGTTGCTGCAAAACAGCAGCTTCATTTTAACCTTTCATATATTTAAAACATTTCCTTTATATAAAAGCATGATGAATCATCAGTATCCCAACATTATTCAAACTCATGGTTTGACTCAAATGAGTCAAGAATGTATATCCCAGGTATAAGAGACATTAATCGACATTAAAAACATCTAAAAAATCTAAACGGCAATATATGCTCAGCTAAAATATATATATACACAAAGTCAGATAAAACGGTTACTTATAAATAACTATTTAGTGAATAGTAACACTATGAGAATCCAAAGGTTCTCTTCATGAATGTCATAACGCCCACATCCGTTCATATGTTGCGTTTACATAGTGAAACGGAATGACATTCAAAATATTATGCAACATTTTATATTAATAACATTTGCTATAAACCTCAACAGGTATAGCCCTTAGAAGAAGCGTTTGGTTCAGCAAAAACAGTCTGTCAACGGAACCAAAATATATGTACTCATTTGATGTTAAAAATGTTTATACAAACAACTTGTTGAACATGGCTATGCATATGAATTATAAATATATAAGCAGTCACCTTTCAACTTAATAAGGTGCTTTTTGTAAATATGAACTTATTATATTATTTAATATTTATTTATTATATATGGCTATCCAGAAAAATATATATATGTATATATAACTATACAAATAAACCAAAAATAAAAAGAAAAAAATAATAATAAAATATAATATATATATTCTATTTCAAAAGCATATATCACATATATATTTTATTATATTAATATGTATATATAACTACATCAAACTAACTGATCTATAAAATATAATATATAAACCTTATAAATATGACATTTATTACTAATTATTTATATTTTTATTTTAATTTAGTTGATATTACTTAATTAGATGTAGAGCAATAAACACAAAACTGATGTAAATTTATCTAGTAAACTATACTCAAATAGTTCCGGTGCTCAGCTTCCAATATCTAAGAACAGGGAGAGTCTTAGATATTAAAACTCGCCTATTGTAAAGTGCATCAATATAGGTGTCTAGATATAGTGTGTCTTGTTAAATACCTAGAATATCAATGTATAATATAAATAAAAAATATAAATAGAAATAAAAATACATATAAAGGTACATGAAAACTGGTAACAAAAAACCTATTAGAGATACTTAAAAAATGTTGATGAAAGTTCATATCTTATCATATAAGCATCATCTTATATTTAGAAAGGATAATAAAAACATATAACCAAGAGTTTGGATTACCACTATAAAGGTGGATCCAATAAAGGGGTCCCTAGAAAAAATGACTATTGGTTAGACTAGGTAAAAAATTTCATTCAGATGTTACCACTAAAAGTTTATCAAAAAAGTCAGTAATATGTAAAGGAGAACATTCTATTATTTCAGACTTCTTTTCTTCAGGACTGATCTAAGACTCACATACTGATTAAGACCTGGAATATGATGCGCTTTAAATTTTAAGATCCATTGTAGCTCTATACTTTCAAGATCATTGAAAATGTCACCTTCCCTACCATTAGGATGTACCAACTGTAGTGTCCTAAAGCTAAAACTATGTTCTGTGTTATTCAAGATATGTTTGCTTAAGGCACTCTTCGGATCTTTCTTTTTAATATCATGAATGTGGTTGTAAATACGTTCCTTTAAGGACCTTGTGGTCATCCCAATGTAGAATGCATCACAGTTCAAACAGTTAGCTAAATAGATCAAATTAGAGCTGATGCATGTTGCTCTAAACCTAGGTTCAAATTTAACATTTAATTCAGGATGTGTAAATCCTATATCTTTCGAAATATATATACACATGTTGCATCGATTACATGGAAAAGTTCCTGTTTTTAGCCTGTGAGATGATTCCCCTTCTAAATTCTTCTGTAACTTGATATCAACCCTACTCATCTCACATTCTGATTTCTCAATGCACAATAATCTCTTAAGGTTCTTGCTATTTGTATACAAAAACCTAGGTTTTATTCCCACCATATTCTTTATTTCACTGTTGGTAAGTAATATACCCCAATTTCTACGAATAATATTAGTGATATTACTATTATCACTAGTATATCTAGTCAAAAAAGGTATAAATTCTTTAGACGACTTAGGCAAAATATGAGTTTTGTAATGAGTCTTTCTAGATATAAAGGGGGTAGGGGTATCTGTTGCTGGTACTTTAGCCTGTTGTATTAGTTGTTCATTATAATTCCTTTCTATGAACATATCATTTAACTTGTCTATTTGTTTAATTCTATCTTCTTGCTTATTGCACAATTTATTGACCCTTAAAAGTTGACTTTTAACAATGTTCAGAAATATATGTCTGGGGTGCATACTAGTGAATTCTAATAGAGTGTTCTTCCAACACGATTTCCTGTAGATGGTATGATTCAATTTCCCATACTCATCCTTGGTGATAGTTATATCTAGAAAATTTATGTTGTTTAACGAATGTTCAAATGTAAATCTGAAAAAAGATGTTGTACTTTCTAAATCATCTACCATAGCCAGGAACTCATGTATGGTTCCATTCCATAGGATAAGTATGTCATCTACGAATCTTTTGTATAGAAGTGCCTTCTTGAAATAAGTGTGTTTAAACAAATGCATGCATTCCCAGTAATAGACGACAAGGTTTGCATAGCTATTTGCACAGGGGGTGCCCATAGCCACCCCCCATTGTTGCAAATATAACTTCTTGTCATCTCTGAAAACATTGTTATTTAGTACAAGGTCCAGGATGGCATTTAACAGAATTTTCTCATCATTATTATAGCAATCATATTTATGTAAAATACATCTAATGGCTTCAGAACCATACCCATTGGGAATAGATGTAAATAGGTTCTTCATATCCATAGTAATAAGAATAGTTTCCCCAGAGACACCATCTTCAAGATTATCTAAGACCTCTAATAATTCATAAGTGTCTTTCAGAATCGAGCCAATCTCATTAATAATAGGTCTAAGTTTCTTCTCAACGAAGACAGACATTGTCTCAGTGACCCACCCTTCCCCTACTACTATAGGTCTTAGAGGTGGTGGGATTATCCCTTTGTGTATCTTTGGTAGTCCTTTTATATAGGGAATCTTTGGTTGCTCAATCAACAGATATTGATATAAATCTTGATCTAACTGCCTGCACATCAAGAAGTCATAGAGTTCCTGATGTACAGAAAAAACAATTTTGGTAAGATCACTGGCACAGATCTCTTTATATGTGTCTGTCTCCCTCAGCATAGTAAGCATAGATGTATTATAAACAGTATGATCTAAAATTACCACCCCACCCCCTTTATCTGCAGGTCTAATAGATATTTCTTTATCGTGCTGTAAAGTATAGAGAGATTCCCATTCAGTATGAGTCAAATTAGCATATAAGTTGGTTTTCCTTGTGATGTTAAAATAGCTATAAAAATCAATTTCACAGGCTTTAATAAAGCATTCAGTAACAGGTGTTAATGTGGGTGTAAAAACACTTTTCTTTCTAAACCTCTCAATGCAATCTTGATTACAAGTATTATACTGTGTTTTGTTATTAAACATACATCTTAAGTTAATTTTACGTACAAACAGCCGCAGGTCAGTAAGAACTTCACTTATATTACTAACCTGGGCTGGAATAAAGGATAAACCCTTATTCAAAAGGGTATAGTCAGTCTCTGTGAGAGTCCGTTTAGATAGATTAAACACTAAGTCTGTTGTTCCCTTCTCCGATTTCTGTTGTTCGATACCATTCCTTCCCCTGAAAACTTCCTCTTGGTACGGCCTCTGCTTCTTGACCTGCTTTGAAAATCTGATAATTCAAACTGTTAACCCAGGCAGGTAATATTGCACAAATTTATAGTAATCGTACATCACTGCTCAGTAAAGTATGTCCCTTTTCTATTGATGTTTACATCTTCTTTGCACTCAGACAAATGCAGACAATATTTGAATACTGTTCATCTTGTTTTGGTATTCACAGTGGTACCATCTTCTCAATTTCTTTTTGACAAACAAACATTATAATTTTGGATCTGAAACTGTATAAAAAACATAACTGCAGACACCAGAATCATACATATACTACAGTAGCCAAAGTACTGCACATTTATTCCATGAGTTTTTCCTAGCTAAAACAGTTTGATGTCTCTCTAGTTAGTCCATAATTAGTAAGTCTTCAGTAACTGCAATTTTATCAGTCTTCCAGTTTCTTGTAGTAGCCTTTTTTAGCCACAGTCATTAACAAAAATAATGTAGCACTTCCTTCTTTATATAAAGTACACCATCACATGCTAATAAAAACAACATTGTACTTATTTCTTTATTGTTATGCAGAATTCCTTTATCATGCATGCTGAAGCAGTCTTAAACCCATTAATTTTCTGACCAATCCAGAAAATATGCTTCCAAGTGCCTTGAACACCCAAATCACATCTCCAGCAAACCATGTTTATGTTCAGGAACATCTTTTTCAGTCTGTATGGAGTACAAATATTTTCACGAAAATACATAAAATCTTCCATAATTGATTGCATTTCAACAGACACATCCAATGATATGATTAATCAGTTATCCTTAAATCCAGTAAGCCCTCCTAATCATGCTTGAATTTTTGCCAAACTGCTGAGGGTGGTGTATGTTAGAGCCTTGTAGGTCACTCTCACCAAATTTTAAATCACAGGATTATTTCCAGTAGCTTCTAGTAGTAATGTCAAGTCAGAGACAGAGTATCGAACAGTCCAGTAAGCCTACTAAGTCCATTTGTCTCACAGTTGCCAATAATCCTCCATATTTAACTGTAACACATTACGTAAGGCATATTTCTGTTGTATTGTAGCCCATGATGCCGAAGTGCCAACCAAATGCAGCTGCTTTTAAAAGGTCTACTGCATTTGCTTAGTTTTCTGTCTGTTTTGTCCTGTATATCCTAGGAAACCAGTGTAACTGTAACCTACAAGTAAAACCACATTCATCCATCTGGCTTCGTAATCATGTTTTTAAACATCATGAAACCTGCTTCATAACATAAGAAGGATCCTTCCTAATGCCAAAATAAGACCATTCTGTATATGTTATATGGCACTATTAAAACCTGTAGCAGATGTAAGTTTCTTGTATTTAGAATCATATGAAATCATAAGTATAATAATTTAAGTTGTACTGAGCCAAGTTATTGACAAGGGTCATATGTATTCAGACTTCCGTACTCTTTAGAAAAAAAATAAATTATCCCAAGCAGTACATGCCACCATCCAAATAAAATCACTCAACTTATTCCTATTCTAATTCATAAAATTCAGAAAAATATTGGCTGGAAAGGACTGAAAAACATACAGTAACAAAGGAAACACAAAAAAGTGTAAAACTTAAGACTGTTTGATCTAGCTCAAGCCACACCATCTTCTATCTCCTAAATTCATTCTTCAGCCTTATTTTAAAATAACCTAATCTTCCATCGTTCTACACACCCAGATTCACAAGTACATAATGTATGGTGTATTCCATATGTAGGCATATTGTCTTCTCAACATTGGCACTGATACATAATTGATAGAAACAGGTTATGTCTTGTAAACAACCCCTCTGTAGGAAAAAATAAATAAATGTGCCTAGATATTGGAAAAAGTACAGGATATCCACAAAAGACTGGGCTGCACAGATCAGAACATCATCAGAAAAGAGCAAAATGTTCACTTCCTCATCTCTATTGCTGTAACTGTGCAGCCTGTGTTGCATAGTCCATGCTGCTAGTGGTTCCAAACAAGAAGAATTAGGAGAATTGACAGTTGGCATTCCTGTCTAGTCTGCATAGATAAGGAAAATGAAACTGACAACCCCACATGAATGTCCAGCTTTGCTAAGATCCTGTGTAGACTGCTCCAACCAGATCAACTTGTTTATTAACAAATGCAAGTAAATAAATAAATAAAATTAATATTTCTAATTAAAACTAAATACTGGTAGAATGTACCTCCAGTAATAGCACTCTGCCATATCAAAAGTCTTCTGTGCATCTAATTTTGCAATCACTAGAGCCTTCCACTGTCTTTGGGAGCCTGCCACCGACAAGCCCACACTGATCTTTCTCTATTAATTGAGGTACTAATTGTGCCAAACGTGCTGCAGGTATAGACATAACTTAACGTTATGGCTCAGCACCAACAACAGACTGTGTGGAGGAATGCAGGCTAAGATCCTTGTCATTTGTAGGCATAACAACTGCAGTTGCCCTCTTCTAGGAGAGGGATATATCTTCATTTTCTAACACTAATTTAAACAGCTTAGCCAAACACTTGTGTAGTGTACCTTTACTTAACATCCATTTTCCAACACTAAGTTAAACAACTTCATGAAACACCTGTGTAGTGTATCTTTTCATAGTCTCCATAGTTCACTTGGAATATCAAAGTGTCTTCCTTTTAAACTTCGTTTTCAATGCCTTCAATGCTGAGTGCTGAAAAGCCAAAAAAACAAAAACAAAAAAAGACCGAAAACACAGGAGAAGAGCAAATCATGAAAATCGCTCTTCTCCTTAAAACTTAAAAGCTCTCCTCACTCCCTGAACTTATGTATACCAACTCTGAGATCACCATACCTCTGAGAAAAGGGACTATTCCAAAAAACAGCATCTCTGACGTCGTTTATGCTATCTGATCTTTCAGCCATTCAGTCTTCGCATTTCGGAACTCATTCAAATGGGTCCCAACACTTCAAAGTTATCCATATTTAGATGACCTGCTTGCCTTTGCAGAGTCTTTTTCAAAGTATCAGAAATCTCTCTCTTGACACTGTACTTTACTCTTCAACTTTGCTTTCTTTCTACATTCTTCAGCACACCCAAAATATCCAGGACTTCACTGTAATAACTGTGGAGGAAATAACTGAAAGTGGTGATCTGAAACTTGAGGTGAATTTTTGAGTTTTTATGCAACTTTTTTTTATCCAGTGATAGCTTGAACAAAAAACAATATTATACTTCATCTTTGCTTTGTGCTGTATCCTTTCAACACACACCCTGACTGACAAGTGCTGCAGTGCACTAACTGTAGAGGAAATAACTGAATTAAGCTGCGGTGCCGGTACCCAGTAGGCCCCCGGATTCATTGAAGGCTGTAGATGCTCTGAGGTGCATTTTAGAAATTTTTAAACCTTTTCATCCAGTAATGGCCTACCCTAGTCCTACAAAGCCAGATAATGTCTGAGCAAACCACAAAAATATGTGTTACTCCAAATACATACTAGTCCTGCAAAGATAGATAGTGACCGTTTAAATTGAGAACACAAGAGGGCCAGCTACTTTCTACAGGCAGCTCCCATCCCACCAAAGTTAGTAGGTAAGCTAATTATTGCTACCTTGTATGGACTTTGTATGTCTGATTGTAATAAAAATTAATGGTCACTTTCATCTTTGCTCCATGGAAACAGTAGCCATTCATTTACGTATTTCAAGTTGCTTCAGACAAGTCACAGTGATATTACAAATACAGAATGATGAGAATTGACTAGCCATTTGTCATATCCTCCCAGTCCCACTGACAAGCCAGCTATTTTATCTTACTGTAATTGCAGTAATCCTGCCAAGTCAGAATAATGAGCAAAGAGCACCCTTTGGTCATATCCCCAAAGACATTCCAGCATTTTTAAATGTTACTCTGAGTCTCTTAAGTTAATACAACAACAGGTTTTGCATCAGCAATCAGTTTCTGATGAATAAGAAGCATGGATATTCAGTGTCTGTCATTTCTGACTGATTGTACACTCTAGTGGTTTACAAGAAAATCAAAAAAAATATATATAAGGGACAAGCAGACAAGCATGGTTCATAGGTAAGTACTAGGCTAGCCGCCCTTGTGGGCCATTTTAAGCCTAGGCAGTGTCCATTTTTGTGCTGAAAATAACCTGTACCATTTGGTTATAGATTGGCTTTACCCATCCCTTGATCGATAATTATATATTACCCCTAATGAGAATAAGTGTGATCATACCATACATAATTTGAGGAGACCCATGCTAAGAAAAAGCATTTAGGAGCTGCATCTATCCTTTAGTAGTACAGGGGATAGTCCTGGGGTAAAATTTATGTTTCCCATTTGTAGATCTAAGTTGTGCTTGAATATGGACAGGGAAGAACTTTGTTTTATGAGAATGGGGAATCTGTTCCACAGCAGCTGTATCCTCTGATATACCTGTCCCTATCTCATCTCAGTGAACTACTGCTTTAGTCGAATCTTGTCCCCATGTAAAATCACGTTAAGTGTTTACATTACCAAGAATTTAAAACCATTCAGTTTTAACAAGTGTATTGGGAATCACCAGTGTTTACCCCGCTTCCTTTTTGATCCTCTTTTATTAATCTCACCTCTACTGGAGTGTGGTCAGATAAGGTTAAAGGATGGGTCTCCTCAAAACATATCAGATGAATATGTTCCTCCATAATGTAGAGTCTGTCCACTCTTGCCCACGTATTATGTTGGTTTGAGTAAAGTGTATACTTCCTCAGTCTTCCTTCTCCTTAATAATATCCCTGAAGTCAAAGACTCTAATATACATGGACAATAATCTTTAATTGATTCCTGTTTTCATTTGCCCAGGCTCCCCCAGTAAATCCCTAAGGTCATATTTAAATTCCAGTCACCCCTACCACAATTGCACCTTGACTTTAGGCAACAATTTCTCTCATAATTTTCTTAAACTGCTTCTGTTCCACCCTTGGCAGGATATACATATTCACAATTGCCAACTTCATTCCCTCCCTTCAGCCTGTGAGGATCAAGTATGTACCATGACTATCTACAGTATTCGCTTCTCAACTATAATGTTTCATCTTTCTGATCAATGTCATTGCCCCTTTCTTTCTCCCCTAACCCACTTGTTCACTGAATGCTAACATCCCAGTCTTATATGTCATCTTCATGCTTTCCTTTTCCCCAAATGTGTTTCCTGCAGCATTGCTACATCAGTTTAACGTTTATGTAATAAGGCTAGGACTCTCTCCTGTTAATGAGTATTCACCAAGCTACTGACATTCTAAATCATGAGTGTGTGATGTAGAACTACCATGGCAGGGCTAGCCACCCAGCTGTGTAAACCTTGGCTTTAGGTGATTGTCACTGTTGAAGTTGGCACCCTGACCCCATGTGCAGAAAAATGGGAAGAAGGGGTTCTGGATAGATGGATCTCCATCTCAGTTATATAGTTATACTATCCCCTCTGCCTTCTTTTCTTTAAGCTTAAGCCATTTTATCTACTCAGTATTATTCCCCACAGATGAGTTCATTGCTAATCATCTTTCTTTCCCTCCATCTAAAAAAAAATTGATTCCATCTTAATTCCCTCAAATTTTTCTAAAACTCTATACAAACCTACCTCTTCCTTCTTTTCCTGATTTCTTAGAGCAAATCCTTCAGCTAAAATGCAGTCTGCAACTACATTCCTTCTCCTTCTCTTCATGGGAATGGCATACTACGTATCACTTAACACCTGCCCCTGCACCCCCACCCCGCAGCAGTATTATTATATGTTTTTGGTATTCCATCCTACCTTTTATCTCTTTATCTGATCCTTAGATGTATGCTGTCACTTGTCATTTATTAAATGCCTATAGGCTTGCTTTAGTCATAAAACTGTCTTGTTTTTTCTGTTTTTCCCCAAATGCATAGTAGTGTAGTGTAGCACCTGAACACATTATATTTAGTATGCACTTCATGTTGTAAAGACCCTTTCCAGCTGTCCTGTAAATAGTCAGATCAGGCATAGGACCAAAGCCCATCTTATGCTGGATTTGCTGTAAATGCTACTAGGATAAACATCATAAAAATACGGAAAGATTAAGCACAGTCCACTTTCTGCAGTTTTAAACTGCAGCATTCCATATAACTCATAAAAAGGTAATAATGCTAAGCATTAAAGTGTGTGTGCTTACAGTTATTTTACAAGTTATTTTACATTTCCTTTGTTTTCCAATATCTCATTGTTCTCCCTTCCATTCAAGCAGATCAACTGACTTCAAGGCCCAGTAACACTTTACCACCTCTAATGGAATTGCCCTACAAGTTAGAGGCAGTTCTGGCTTATTGACAAGTGCAGGCAGAATCATGTATAGCTTTTAGCCCACCCCCTGTACTAATAGTACAAGTACCCTATGTAAAATTACATTATTCTTGCATCCAACTTTTGAAGCACCATTAATCCTTGCTCTGTATTCTGTGAATAGGGGTACCTATGAGTACAACGAAAACGCATTATGTCGAATGCGTTTTCATCGACACATGTAGAGCGAACAGGCAAAACAGCGAAGTGGCTGTTCAGCGAATTCTTTCCCTGAGAAAGAAACCACTTGACCGCTTCGTTGTTTTGCCGTGTTCTGAAGTGTAGTGTGGTCCCTTGTCCGGTGTAGCTCCCGAGCGTGATTGTGCAACAATTACTGACCTTAGGGTTAGGGTGCGGGTTAAGGTAAGTGCAAATGTATGAAAGTGTTTACTGTTTTATATTTTGTGTTAAATGTATGGTTGAGTTGCGTGTGTATGTGTTTTCAATTGTTTACTTTTGTTTTGGGGGGGTAGAATTAGGGTTAAGGTAAATGATTATGTGTTTGGAGCTGTTTATGTAAATGTGAGAGAGTTACTGACCTTAGGGTTAGGGTGCGGGTTAAGGTAAGTGCATATGGTTTAAAATGTTTACTGTTTTTTTTTTCATTAAATGTATGTTTGGGTTATGTGCATATGTGCATTTATTTGTTTACTGTTTTTTGGGGGGGTATAATTAGGATTGGGTATGTGTGTTATGTGTTTGGAAGTGTGTAATGTGTTTTTTTTTTTTTTTTTTTTTTTTTTTTTGCGGGGGTTGAAACAGCGATTTCTTTCCCTAGGAAAGAAATTGCTGTTCTTTGGATTCGACATTTTCAGCTTTCGCTGAAAATGTGTTGATGTAACATCGTTCGCTGTTTTAAGCATTCGATGTTGCAATATAGACCCGTGAATAGCACTACCATTACCTTACATTCTTGGTCTGCCACAGTCTTTGCCAACCCAACATGTTGTATGAGCAGTGGCAATAACTGCAATTGTAGCCCTTTTAGCTTACATGCCAACACAGAGCAAGTTAAATCCACAAAGGAAGTAACAACACTACTCAGGCCTGCTTATGCTTTCTAGCCAAGTTACACTGTCTGACCCTCTTAATTTCGGGGGTCAATTGCATTACTACTTTAGCCATTGGTCTCCTGCAGGTGAACTCTCCATAACCCAGTTTATGTTGTGCCATCAACCTATTGCTTCTCCATCTTTTGACAAAAACTTTGAAATGGTTTTACTGATTCTCCCTGTAGGACACTGCTCTGCTGCCTTCTCCTCAGACATCTCCCTCTTGTTACATGGAATGCCCATTCACATGCACTTTCTTCAGATCTTCCAGTGCAACCTTTGCTGACAAATATGTTTTCATTCCAGTTTTATAAAAAGCTCAAAGCACCAGTGGATGTAGAATATTCACCCAATTGCCATTTGTTTACACCTTCTGATGGTAGGCAGGTAGCTGTTTCTCCTGTGCCAAATGTCTGTTGAGTAATTGTTATCAACAAAATACCCTTATTGTACCAATTCTCAGGTCCTTCCCTTTCTTCCATAGTACTCTCAATAGCCAGTCCTTTTGTATTTAAGATTGAAATTAGGCCAGGATTGGTTGTGGCGTTTTCCACAACATCGCATCTGTCAAAAAAAAATACACCGTGTGCTCTTTCAGTTAATATATTCTGGGCTCCAATGCTAGTCCAATAATACAACAGTTTAGCCATGAAGCACTCGCAACCTATACCTTCACTCTTTTTTGGTATTGCTATAAATCTTAAATTGTCCCTCTTCTCCTGATCTTACCATTCAGTTAAAATTTGTTTCAAATCAACCTGCTGTGCTTTTTGTTCAGCAGTTTTCCTTTCATTTCCTGATTCCTCTTTAGGCACTTTGTAATCTCGGTCAGGTTCACTACCTCTTCTAATTCTTTTACTGTTTTTTTTTTTTTTTATGATTATTATTATTATTTCTAAGGTTCATAGGTTAGTACTAGGCTAACTGCCCTTGCAAGCCATTGTAAGCCTATCCAATTATCCCTTGTGAAACTCAAACCCTGCACCTTGTGTTTGTAAGGCAAACACTTTAACCATTAGGCCACCCTCCCAACCCAACCCAACCCAATGTGCCATTCATCTTCAATTTCAGTAATTATCTTATAAGTCTTCTCTTTTAGCATAGAACCCAATATGCTGTCCTTTCCTTTTTTCTTTGCCCGACAATTGTTTTTTTCAGCCTGGCAGGATGCAGCTCCTTTTCACTTCCCCATATGTTTTACCTCTGATAAACTGTTCTTGTGCACTTTTCTCCACTGGCACACTTTCCTGGTGCTCATGTGGATTTTGTAACTGAGGAAAGGTTGAAATCCCTTCTTAATTACACATTACTGATCATTTTTTTTACTCTCTGCTGCTATGAGGAAGGAGTTTAACACCATCTTAGCATAGCACCATACCTGAAGTCTAGCTTGACTTGTTTTTTTGGGGCACTATTAAACTTTTACCTGTAACAACTGGCACGACATGTAGGGTATATAAGATGTAACTTAAGTAAGATGTCATTACCAGTATTTTATTGTAAGAAACCTAAACATGATAATGAGGAAGTGAACCACAGTATCACTAGAGAGTAAGAACCATGACAATGCAGTAGAGCTTCATAGGTGGGCTGTTTAAAGACCTTGCTGTCCTGTAGCAGAGGAACTGAACAAGTTAAGACCACCATCAGCTTTGGACTTTTCCATGTTTTCTGATAATACTGGTGTAAAACAGATAATAGAAGTTCTACAGAAGCTTAAAAAGAAAATAGTAAATAAAGAAAAAGGAAGTTTTAGACATAAAGATTTGAAAACTAAATGAGTAGATGACTTACTGAACATATGCATGAGCATACACTTTTGCATATAGTTGACAGGCATTACAGAAAGTAAAAGAAAAGGCAGATAGGCAACGAAGAGAGGATTGACAAAATGGAGACTTTCACCTTTTATGCCATTACTTAAAGGAGAAAGAAAAGTTGACTTTTCAGAGAAGTGTCAAGGATCAGGATTTGGACCTTGATCCAGAGTCCAGATTGGGATGTAGAAAACTGGGATGAAGAGGTAACAGACCTAGCAAAGATGATCTCAACACCCAGGTTTGACATGTAGTTGAGAGAAATGTAAATAGTGAAACTGTCAGTACATATGATTATCTGAGATGTGTTTTTATATGTAGTCAAAGCTGACATGTTTAATGCAACTGTTCAGAGAGAAGCCAGGCAAAATGGCTTTAACCTGTCTGCTTCGGTTTTGGGATACTAGAGTAACTGCTGTAGAACTTAATGTAAAAGAAATGCAAAAGTGCACATGTATGATACATCACCAAAAATTGAGAAAATACCATTCCCACATTACAGAACAACTGTTCAGCTTATGGTGCTTGCACATTGTTTGCTGTAGCTTTTAATAAGGCATGGACAAACACTACAATTAGTCCTAAAGGACATCCATCCTAACCTATTTTTCCCAGTTTTGCACATGGAGTTGGGGTATCACTGGCCTTGGAAAAACAATAGAACAGGAAATCCATCAGTCAAAATACATTGCTATGCTAATTACAGTGTATACTTTGACTCCAGTGTTGAATGGCACTGTGCAAGCTAATTTTCTGAGCAGGCAATTGCTTCTGTGCAAAATAAATTGAGAAAGGATGCACCTGCTGTTGATGTCATTTCTGGGTCTTGCAGTAAAACTCAGAATTTATGTTTTTTTCTGAAAGTCTGAGTCAGGTGTGAGACTTAGTTGGAAACTTGGATTTGAATTCAGATCATAGAAAACAGAGCAATGCATGGGAAGTCACAAGAGGATAAGAGATTTGTATAAATTTATTAAAATGGGAAATTACTAAAGATGACATTGATAGGATAGATATAGCTGAATTGTATACAATGTGGTAATAAAAGAGATAAGAAAGAAATACCAGAAAAAAGGAAATGGGTCACAATTAGAAAAGCAGACCAGACGACACTATGAAGAATACTGATGGAGGGGGGAGTCTTGGACCTATAATGGGGGCTAGTGGTCCCGTACTCCTTTAAGGACAGCACCAGTTGGATTGTATACTCCTTTGACACCTTTGAAAGAGTGAGATAAAAAATGAGGCAAAGACATGGCAGGTATCAGAAGAAGAATATGAGGAGGCTTACTGATGGGAAGCAGGGTCCTCTGTATCAAGGTCAGTGAGAGCAGTAACCCAGGAGAACTGATACCCCTGTGTACTCTTGACTAATTTTTGGCTGCATTGCAAACAGCAGTGGGTGATGCTGTAGTCTCTCCATGTTGTTTTCTCTCCACATGCAAGTAAACTGATTGTTTTGCACATGCATAGATTTTATTAGGTATACATATAAGCAGTGTCAGCTGTTACAGTGGTAACCTTAACTTCATTTGTGAACATGGCTTAACCACTGTTCTTTGTTGTTTACTGTTACTCTCTGTCAAGTTGTGCTGTCATTACCTCTTTCTGTTTATTTGTATTAAAAACAATTGCCTCATGCCCTCCTCAGAGTACACCAGCACTCCAGCCAACATTCTGAGATTTCAGTAATCTGTTTGAAATGAAACATCTTTGTATTTGTTTACAATGTTAATTGAACTCTTCATATTTATAGTAATTAGTACATGAATTTAATCCGCGGTGGTAGCGTTGTTGCCTCACAGCAAGAGGTTCTCCTGTTTGATTCTCGGCTGGAGTGCGGGGAGTGCCTTCTTTGTGGAGTCTGCATGTCCTTCCCGCGGTTGGGTGGGCGTTCGAAAGACATGCGTAAATGGGCGTGCCTTCATTGAAGGTTGAACGTCGAGCTGGCACCTCGGCGTTCTTGAAAATCTACTGCCAATTATTAGCGGACTGGAGTTCCGCTGTGGCAACCCCTAACTGGGAAAACCCGAAAGACAAACAAACAGTACATGAATGTACAGCATTCTAGCTTGTTAATGACTTAGTGACCCGTTTTGGAAGGTGTATGAGTGGTTCATGGTCTCAGACACAGAGTACACATTACTTTTCCTGGAATAAATGTGCTGTTTTACATGTGCAATTAATGTGTAGCAGCTATACAACAGAGTTTTTTTTTAATTTGTTAATTGTTCCTTCCATATTTGCATAGTAATTGTTATTTTAATGATCTCAAAACGTGTATTAGTTGAAAATAATGTATACTTAAGCAATAACCATGAATGTAGGTATATGAGGATTTACCCACGGTTGGTGTGGTTTGATCAGGAGGGCAATACCTGAGTGATTAAACAAAGCCAACTGTGGGTAAATCCCCATACCCCCACACCCACAAGTTGGTTATTGTGATTATACAATGGCATTATTTAAGAAAGAAAATTGCTTACTTTTTTTTTAAATAATGTTTCTATATAATGGCGCTGTAGTGTTCTGCATTGTTTCCTCTTTCTTCTGCATTTATTGAGGTACTGCACATGGTTATAGGACTTAAATTTCCATGTTTGCACAGTACATCTGTACTGTTGAAAACAACTAATGGAGAAAAGAGGAGCTCTGTTGCTTTTTTTTTTTTTTTTTTTTACACTATAAAGTCCAGACAGTTTAGAAGTATGAGAGTCTTCCTAGACAGGGCAGAAATGCTAGGAAAATCAGGCACATTTGTTTAGTTTTGCAGAATGTACTTGATCTTTCTTGTACTTGGTCGGTTTTCCATACATACCTCTCAACCTCTTAGCTCAAGAAGTGTGGACAAAGCCATAAGTAATGGGAGACAAAGGCCTCAAACCAGGGACTGATTGTAAATATTGCTCCTATAAACTTAGGAAGCTCCTAGAATAACAAGATTTGTGTTAGCGTGTATTGTCTGAAGGATGTAAAATCCAAAACTCAAACGTGTGTCATTATATAGTGACTTCACTCATCGGTGATTGGTCATATAACCACAAATTTTATGAGGAACAGACCGAAAATATGAGGCAAAAATCTGAATATTTGAGGTATGCCTTCATAGCACATATGAGTAGAAGAAAGTCTGGTACTTTAGTGACCGGATTTTTTTCTATTGGTATACACTCATTTTTGAATAGTAATGACCCATCATTGTGTAATATGTATTTAAATCCTCATTCTGGTGGTGGTTCAATGAGAGGCTGGTTTAACTTTGTATTCACTGTCTATATTCACTTAGGTTTTATATGTACATCAGTACACTCTTTGTATGGGTCCTGTGTTTATGTTGGCCTGTCCATATGCAGTGTTGCAAAATTGTGTATTGTCATTTGGCCCAGGTAGTGTCTGAAAAGGGTCATGTACCAACCCACACACCTGGTGAACAGAAATGTCTTTTCTAGGAAACACTGTCTGGCTGTAGACTGTTTGCAGTTTTGTACCTCTGGCATTCATTTTATTTTAAAGTGTAGTTAAATATCCAGAGTTTATATGATCCCAGTTTATAGTAGTAAAATGGCTGCTGATACTTACATTCAGGAATCTATCATTAGTTGCTCTTGAATTTGTCTCTTTTTAACTGCATTCCTTAGCTTGCTGGCCAGGACTACTGATTATCTAGTGTTAGAAGAATATATATATATATATATATATATATATATCTGACTAATAAATATATGGGAGTCATTTGTTAGATTGAATGCCCAAAATATTGAATGTTCTTTTGTTTAAATGTTCAAAGCATTGAACTGGCTTTTATACCAGTATTTCTGGGGAGCGAGAGTTTACCCATTCCTTAATGTGCTACTGTCTTGGTGTTGGTATAAGTTCATCATTCTCACTGCTGGAGTAGTCTATGGGTTGTATCCTGCCAGAGATACAGCACCTGGCCAGCTTCCCAAAGCTTTATCCCCTTCCCACACAGTCACTCTTGCTGTTCATAGGCTAATCTCTTTTGATGGAGACTATAAAAGCAGCCAGAGTGACTAAAAATCTTCATTACTTTCTTGCCGTATTGTGCAGCTGCATCTCTGAGTCTTCACTGAAGTAGCAGTCATTTATTGTTTCCTCCCAGACAGATAAGACCTCCTTTTGGGGACCCCCTCTACACATATAAATAATATTTTAGTATATTTTAGTGTTTTAAGTATTTTTGGTGAATTAAAGCCACGGTGGTGCAGCGGTAGCGTTGTTACCTCACAGCAAGAGGTTCTCCCATTCGATTCTTGGCTGGTGCGCCTTCTGTGTGGAGTCTGCATGTCCTCCCCGCGGTCGAGTGGCGTTCGAAAGGTATGTGTAGAATGGGCGTGCCTTCGTTGAAGGTTAGGCATCGATCTGGCACCTTGGCACCCGTAAAAAATCTGCTGCCAATTATTAGCGGACCAGAGTTCCGCTGTGGCGACCCCTAACCGGGAAAAGCCGAAAGAAGAACAAGAAGTATATCACTTTAAGAATACTGGCTTTTCAAGCACGTGGCTAGATGTTCCTCAATTACTGTTGCTGTCTCTCTGGAGATTGATTTTCAGTACTAGACTGTCCTTTAATGCCCTATTTATTACTTTTTTGGTTTCTTATTCACTTTTGAGTATTTTTAGACAGTTGCAAAGTATTTTCTAGAAGATTAATGGACTTTTATGTGATTGCTTGAGTTTACTACTTCTTTATTTAAAGTTTACTTGATTTTTACAGGGCAACTAGCCTATAGAAATCTGTGTCTCTTTTGACAAGTGAATCACATGCATTGCATGTATAACTTTATTTTGTTGCATTTTTTTGGAAGGCTTGTGTGCTGTTGATGCGTACCAGTTACCACTTACCTTCCAACCAACTCCTAATGGCATACCTTACAGACACTCAGGGCTCTTCTCCGGATCCAACATGGATACGTACACTGATCCTGCTAGCCCTTCTCCAAATGTACCTAAAAGGAAAAAAAGAAAAAAAAAAAAAAACAATTGAAGCATGAGACCTTGCCTGGAGTCCAGGCTCTTCCTGTGCCTCAGCCAATGGTGGGTGACTCTGCATTGGCCACTGGCTGGCCCCTCAGACCACTTACCAGTTTCCTCGAAGCATTCTTGTGTAGCCTTGCTGGCTGATATGGACTTGGTGTCAAACACATTCTCTGAGACTGTTCCACTGCCATGCTTGGACATTGGAGAACCACCTGTTTTGTGTATGATAGATACTTTGGGAGAATCTTCTCAAGATATGTGGGGAAAGAGACCAGCTGTATGAGATGATATGCTGTCCCCCTATTCATTCACCCCTTAGGGATGTATCTAAAAAAAGAAACAGAAAATTAGTCATATTGAAAATAAAGAAATTGTTTCTTTCTATAAATATGATGCTATTACTGTGGCCAGGAGTTTATTACATTCAATCAATGCTGGGGGGCAATTTGCCTTCTCCTAATATTTGTACCACTTCTTACAAGGAAGAGGATTTTTTTGATGAGTTTGATCTTGACAGAGAAAGGGTTATCTCACCTCAGTGTTCTATAGTCCAGGACTGTGATTCACCGGATAGTGATACAGAAGTTGTCTCTGTGGAAGCTTTCTCTTTTTTTGAGATAATTTTCAGGCTAAAAATGTATTTGCTTGTGACCCAGACAGATGCCCCCCCCCCCCCCCCCCGGAGTTGGGCAGATGATAAGAAGTCCCTAATTCTGCACCCATTCCTCCTATTTTGACAGCATGTAAGGATGCCCTGAGAGCTGCCTGTAATGCTTCTGATTTTCTCTCATCAGTTCCTAGAAAAAAACAGGTAAATTATATAGAGTTTCACAAGCTAATAAAATTCTCTGGTCTCATCTTACAGTTGACCCTGCTGCTATCATGCCTATGGCTCGAGCAAGGAATACGCATCTTTCCTTCTCCAACCCAGTTCTTGGGGATAAGGAGGGTAAATGGTTGGACAGACAGTATAAGAGAATTTTTCTCTGTTAATTAGCCTTCAGAATACTGAACTACCAAGGGCTATATGTGAAACTTTATTTCAAAATGTGCTAATAGCTTGGAAGAATTTTCTGTTACTCTGGCCCCTGAAGGCAGGTCTTATGTGAATGAGATTGTGGTCTAGCCTGTTTCTAAACATGCTTTAGAAAGCATGCATGATACTGTTTCCAATGTTTCTGTTTCAGCTACTGTTTTGAGATTTGTTTGGGTAGTGACCAAAACTTTTCAGAGGACTTAAAGTCAGAAATTATGAGTTCATCTTTAGACAAAGAAATTTTATTTGGCTCTGCTGTTGCACAGGCTCTGAGACAATGGGATGAGAGAGGTAAATTAATAAAGGGAGTTTACCTTGTTCAACAATGCATGGGGTAGTCATCCGAAAGGAAAACCAGGTAGAAACACTGTAGTTGCTATCAGTTTATTGCAGAAAACTCAATAATTCAAAGAACTGCCAAACACATGCACACATATCAACTGGCGTTTGCCAGATCATCATCATCATCATCTTTCGGCTTTTCCCGTTAGGGGTCGCCACAGCGAATCTTCTCTTTCCATTTCTTCCTATCCACTGCATCTTGCTCTGTCACACCAACCGTCTGCATGTCCTCTCTCACCACGTCCATAAACCTTATCTTAAGCCTTCCTCTTTTCCTCTTACCTGGCAGCTCCATCCTTAGCATCTTTTTCCCAATATACCCATCATCCCTCCTCAGCACATGTCCAAACCAATGCAATCTCGTCTCTCTTGCTTTGTCTCCAAACTGTCCAACATGAGCTGACCCTCTAATATACTGATTCCTAATCCTATCCATCCTAGTCACACCGAGTGCAAATCTAATTCTTTTCCTTAGTATTAAAATACTTCTTCAGTGCTAAATAATACAACACAGTTGGGCCTCTAAATATTGTTGTCTGAAATTGGTCCCACCAGATTCAATACTATGAGAACAGCATTTTTACATTCCACTTCTCATCATATAGGGAGTTTCATTTTTCAGGTGTCCAACCATCTACTCATTTTAAAGGACACAGCAAACACAGAATATAGCTTAATAACAGGCAGACGCCCAAGAAGAAATGGCATGAGGGTAATAACCTCAAAACCAAAAAATAAAACAAGCAAGTTTCTCTAAAAAAGGGTCACATTCCAGCTTTAGAATGACTATGTCAGAGACCTGGTCATCTTCTTCTTCCTTCACCCCATATTTCCTTTCCTTCTACTTTCTCAGTATTTGACCCTCAGTGCTCTACGTTAGTATCACATAATTTCAGACAAATGGGTTTTGAAGGTTATCCAGGAGGTTTACAGATGGCAGTGGATAGATTCTAGTTCTCCTTTCAGGGGGATTCCATCTCACCCTCCAAACCAAACAGAGTTGTTTCCTCCGGTACTCTAAAACTTTAGAAGCATGTGTCATAGAATATGTTCCTCAGAACACTTAGGAAGGGGTTTATTCCAGAATGTTTCCGCTCTCACAAAAAAACACTTGTGGAAAACAGTTTTCGATCTCTCCTTCTTCACGCTGTATGTGAAGGTTCCAAAATTCAAGATGCTGACCCTTCATTCGGTATTAGAACTTCTCCCAGACTACAATGTTATGGTAATGGTAGACCTCAAGAATGCTTATCATTATATTACAAAAGCTTGTAAATTCAAGAAATTCTTAACATTGTGTGTATCTAGCTCCCATTATCAATTCTCTTCATTACGCTTTGGGCTATCTACTGCACTGAGAGTGTTTACAGAGTGCCTACTTCCTGTGGTGGCTCACGGCAAACTGCAGAGTATCTGCATTTTCCTTATTTTACTTGTGCAGAATCTTTGCTCAGATGCCAGCAGTCCTTAAAGGTGTCAACCCTCCTAACCTAGCTGGAGTTTCAGAGAAACATATAGAAATCCTTTATGAGTCCATTACGCAAGACTGTATTTTTTATTTGAGTGCCTTATAGACACGCTCATGTAAAAAGTCTTTTTATCTCAAGATGAAATGGAATCTTTTGGGAAGTAATACTCAAATTTTTTCATCTGACTCAAGCTTCAGCCAGAGCTAGAGTGGTTTCTGAAAACACGTGGATCCAGTTCTTCACCCCATAGATTTTTAAATTCCAGTGCTAGGCTTTGTAAAGCTAGAATTTCACTGGTAGAGAGATCAGATGGCTCTCAATCCAAGATTCCCTTTCTCTTTTCCTACCCCAAAACAATCAGTCTTGACAGACTCCTTAGATTTTGCTTGGGTTGCAGTTTCAATGGAAGTAAAAGTACAAGGCCTGTGTTACAATTTGGGCAGATGAAAGCACATAAATGTCAAAGAAATGCTATCTGTGATTCAAGCTATAAAAGCTTTATATTATCTTTGGCAACCAGACCCTCCTCAGGTGATTACAGACAACACCACAGTAATGTGGTACTTAAATAAGGGGGTGCCAAATCATACTAACTTTGCCACTTAGCAATGATAGCTTAGGGGTTAGCTCTTCAACATTCCCAAACTCTTCCAGCCTCTTACATGCCGCTAGACCAAAACATAGTGGCAGACAACCTCAACAGATCCTGGACAGATCCTCACAAGTGGAACTCATTTCAGAGGTATTCCAGGAATTGATCCAGATGTGGGGAACACTTTAAGTAGATCTGTTTCCTCCTTTCAAAACAGATAGACAAATTCCATTCCAGAAATATTGGCATGCATGCTTGTAGAACAGATGCTGTTTCATTCCCCCTGGTTGGAATGTTTCTGTATTCTTTTGCACCCTTTCCACTGATTTCCAAAGTACGTCTTGACAATTCAGAAAGATTTACCAAAAATCTTTATGGTTGCTCCTTTTTGGCCTAGGCAAAATTGGTTTTCCCTTGTTAGAGAATTGGCCTGAGGCAATTATCACAAACTTTGTCACATATTGGATTTATTCACACAGGCAAGGGGAGTTTGATGGACATTGATATCAAGCCACTGCAACTGACTGCCTGGATGATGCAATTTTGATACCTTTTAGGCACCTTTTTCATGTGGACATGCAGCAAGTACTAAAGGTTGATAGGCAAGTACTAGGCTAGCTGTCCTTTTAGGCCATTTAAAGCTTAAAGGAAAACTCCACCCTAGAACTAAAAAAATCTGTTGTCTATCTAATCACCCTCATTTATGTTTGTTTCAGAACTTGTTTTACTCTATACTTACACGTTACCCAGCTACAGCCATAAAAGTAGCTCAATTACAGACCATTGTTCAGGGTTTTCTTTTGTAGTCCAAGAGGAATTGACAGTCCCCTCCTCCCACACTACTGCAGAAGTGTTAAAACTGTCACTGCACTGGGAAACCCTTGCTGAATCAATTCCTCTTGGACTACAAAAGAAAACCCTGAGCAAAGGCCTGTAATTTAGCTACATTTCTGGTTGTACCTGGATAACTTCTAAGTATAGTATAAAACAAGCTCTGAGCCAAACATAAATAGAGGTGATTAGAGATAGAAAAGAAGCAGTCCTTTTACAGAAAGTAAAGAAGATAACAGTGACTCACACAAATCCCAGTATATGTCAATGGCATGGGAATTCAGTTACTTCTTTATGTCTGGTATGAGTCATACAAAGCATTATGAGAAAGGGAAAGTGTGGAGGGAGAACAAGATCATGTTGATGCATCAAGCCCCATTGGTAGCCATGTTGTGGAAAACAGCCTAAAATTACAAATAAAGCACTTAGAGTGATTTTGAGGTGTAAAAATAGGTCAGGAAACAAAGCTAGAGTGAAAAAACAGATTTTTTTTTTTTTAGTTTTAGTGTGGAGTTTTTCTTTAACCAATTTCCCTTTTGTGAGAAACAAACCCTGTATCTTGTGTTTGCAAGGTAAACACCTTAACCCTTATACCAACCTCACAACCCCCCCTTCTCAATCCAAAGGGGTAAGAAAGCCTGCTACTAGAAAGTCATATGTTGGCAAATGGTAAAGATTTTCTGTATGGTGCTTAGCCATTAACAAGGGTCCAGTCATTTACGTCTGTGGTGCTTACATATTTGTGTGAGGTACTATAATTGGCCTTTATTATGCTTCTATCAGAGTGCAGTGAATGGCCCTTTCTGCTTATCTGCCAGTTGGCCCCCCTTTCTTCCAGGTTTGTGGTCAAACAGTTTATGAAAGGGGTGTTGCACATGACACCTCCTTGCAGAAAATACCTCTATTGTGGGACATCAGTTTTGTGCTAGACAAAGTGACCTTGTCATTTTTGAACCTGCCTCTTTTGCTGATTTGAGGTTCATTTCTTGGAAAACTGTCATACATGTTGCTCTGACACTTACAAAGTGAGTATGTGAGTTACAAGCCATCATGGTGGGAGAACCCTATCTGATTTTCCATAGATATAGGGTCACTTGGAAGACGAACCCTTCTTTCACTCATAAGGTCTCAAAATTCACCTTGAATCAAGCAACCAGCCTCCCAGTTTTTTGTCTAGACTATAGAAACAAGAGAAGAAAGATTCTGCTTACCCTGGATGTGCATAGGCAACTCAGGTATTACCTTGACAGAACCAAACCCTTCAGTAAAGCTGACCAGCTATTTGTTTCCAACTTTGTGAGTTAAAAAAAGTCAACCCATGTCCAAATAGACTATTTCTAGGTGGTTGTCCTTGGCTGTTGTGTTTTGTTACTCCTACTATAGCAAAACTATTCCAGGCAGGGTTAAGGCCCATTCTACTTGGACCTTAGTTTCTTGATGGCATATTGGACAGGAATGGACTCTAGAAGTATTCTATAAGCAGCATCTTGGTGCTGTATCTGTACATTTACAAAGCACTACAAACTGGATTTCTTTTCTAGTTGCAAGGACCATTATTCAGGGCTCCTGGATCCTTATCTTTCCTCTTCACAGGTTAGGTAAGCTGTGATAATCCACCCGTAGTCTACTGCATCAGTGAGAATGATGAACTTACCCATAATAAGAGATGATCTGATGTTGTTAATCTTCTTTCCATTCATCACTTATGGGTTCGGTTCCAAGCCATCGGAACTGAGTTGGCCTTTTACCAAGCTCGCGCCAGCCAAAAACTCTTGAGCTAAGCTTCTACCCAGAGTGCCGTTCTCCCTGTTACATCAGATCTCATTTGCCGCGTAGCCATAAAGCCGCATTTCAGCTGAGCTCTCAGCTAAGCGGAAACTTATTCGATATTTTGTGTGAAAATCTTATTGATAATTCTTTCTTAAGTGAGCTATTAGTATTTCTAGTCTTTTTTTCTACTGTCAGACTTTGATCTTTTCTTCGTTGCTCTACCCATTGGAAAACTTTCAAGTACCATTTTTGGTACGGTCTTCTCCCCTTACCCTTGTGGTATTCCTTCAATACCATAGCTTTTATTTCTCTTTCTTTCCTAGCCTGTTAGTGTTTTTACTTATACATATATCAATATAGTTATGACTGTGTGTTTTTGGAACTGTGTTTGTCTTACTAGAACGGACTTGTTACATTTTCTCCTTAAAGTGTTTGCCTGTGATGTCTCTCTGTCAAAATGTCGGATAAGAAAGGTACTTCAAGTTTTAAGCATTGTACTTCATGTAATGACAAGTTACCTAATAGTGATTCTCACGATGATTGTGTATATTGTTTGGAGGTGCCCCATCTTTTGGTGCAACCTCCCTGTGACATTTGTCAGAGTTTCAGTCAACGCACTCTGAATGAGCGCAACAATAAACTGATACTGAAAGGGTTACTTAAGTCTCCCTTTTCAGAGGCCATTTCTGTGATGGAGGTCTCAACCCCTCCTACTAAAGACAAAAAGAAGTCCTACTCTGTTCCCTCCTCATCCTCGGGTGATCAGGGTAAGCCTGTGAAATCAAAGGTCCTCAAGTTGTCCTCTGAGCATAAATCTGCCTCTACGACATTTCAAAACCTACGATACCAGCGCCAGCATCTGCACCGATCCTGCCTCCGGCACTGAAGATAGACCTCACTACACCGACTATGACTTCAACACCTGTGGCCACTACAGCTCAGGGCACACCTTCGATACCTTCGTCTGTTATGATATTAGAAACTACCGCTTTTGCTCCGAGTGCCCCTTCAACACTGAGCATTTTTTCGATCAAGTTGGACTTGACCCCATTAATCCTGGTCTCGAAACTTGAAACATTGGTGCCAACAGACCTTGCACCATGGATGCAGTACTCCCCTTCCGTAGATCCATTCCTGGGCCAGCTGTATAGCCCGTTCATTGACCAACCTGACTCCCCATCCAGAGTATCCACTAGATCCACCAGGAGCCTATCAGAACATGATGTGGTACATCTTGTGGACCAGCTGTTGGCAGACAGGGGGATAACCACCCTTTCTAAGACCCATCCGTCTGCAGGACTCGGGTTGGTTTCTCCACGGACTCCTTCCTTACACTCCTCCTTCGACCATTCTGGTTCCGAAGCTTTCTGCTCCGATGTCCTTCTTGGAACCCACCACCTCAGCACCTATAGTGGACTTAACTCAGGCTCCGGGTTTGCCCCTTTGGTCCTCGGTTCCAGTGGAACCAGTCATTCCTCAATCTGGGGACTGGGGGGTGGGCACCCCGGCTCGGGGCACAGTTCCGTGTGTGTCTTCAGTTCCGTCCTCAGTGCCGGTAGCCACATTTGCACCAATCCTGCTTGAGGCTCCATCCGCAGTGGCGGATTCATCGGAGCAGGGTGTGACCCTGGTCTCGAAGTTGTCTTTCTCAGTTCCAGCCTCCCATCCCTCTTCAGACAGACCTGCTTTCCACGCAATGGAGAGGGCTTTCACATCTGGAAGCACTCCTTTGATGTTGGAACCCCAGTTTTCGCCCCCAGAGCTACAGCTGCCACAGGCCATCTCCCCGGTGCACCAGGCAGAGAAGCCCCAGGAGACCGCTGTTCAGGGTACCTGCTCTTCTGAGTCCTTTTTAGAGAAGCCCACTGAGGAGCCCCCTCGAAAAAGGACGTGCAATAGGAAAGCACATGGACTCGCCCGAGGAGTCTTTAATGGAAGTCACGGATTACGATGATGGTGAAGGGTCCCCATGGTCACCTCCTGATGATGTCTCCTTCGGAGAAATGCTAAAATAGAAGTCACCCCTACATCCCTTCATCTGAGGAGTCTGTGTTCCTGCAGGCTTTCCGCGCCAGGCCATCTACCTCTTGGGTGACCCTGCCTGCCGACGAACTCCTCCAGCTCATTGTGCAGTATGCTTGGAAGAACGCTGATTCCATTGAGGCGATCCCTTGGAGACCTGACAAAATTCTTTCCCCTCCTGAGGGGAACCCGCATTGGTCCAGAGAGTTACCAGTCGACACTATGGTGGTGCCGGCGGCCATGGAAAAGGACTTGACTGAGGAGAGTCCTGCTGTCCACCCACCCAACAGAGAGTCCCGGATGTTGGACATACTTGGGAAGCAAGTTTTTGCATCTGGGACCTTTGCCATATGGTCTCTGAACTATTTGGCACATTTTACGAGGCTCTAGTGGGACTTGATCTCCAAACCCTCTCTGGGACACTCGCAGGACAGGTGTCTGACTAGGTCAGGGACAAAGTGCCTCGCAGCTCACAACCCTGGAGTCAGTCTCCAACTCGTCCATGAGGTTGCTATCACATGTGACCGAAGGGGTGGCTGGAGCAGTGGGTTCAGGCATTGTCATGCGGCGTCATGCCTGAATGCGCATTTGTGACCTCGTGGACCCCTTCAAGTCTCCCTTTTTGAATGCTTCCATCGAATCATCGTCCCTTTTGGGCTCCAAGGTGAAGGACACGCTAGCCAGGTGCAAGCAAGACAGCAATATCCTGTCTGCTGTAGGCCTACGGTTTTCCAGTCCTCAGTGTTCCTTATCCAGGAATCAGAGGAGTGGGAAAATGTGGCACAATAAATCTCGGGGTCCTTTCCGTGCCGCATGTGGTGATCATACCCCCAGGGTAACAATCCCAGAAGATGCCCCTACAGAGGCAGAGGGGGTCCTCATAACCAAAGCTTCAGGGACTCATTCTTTTGACAGCCTTAACAACGCTCCTGAGGAGCAGCCCAATTGCTTACCTCTGGAAGCAGTCAGGGGTCGTTATTCTCTGCACCATGCTGCCTGGCAATCTATTACCACCGATCATTGGGTGCAGAGTATAATCACCAGAGGTTATACCATCCCCCTTTCTTGTCAACCAAACCTTCCAAAAAAATTTCCCGACGTTCCACCCAGTCAAAGGGAAGAAGCATCTTCAGAGATAATTAAGCTGTCTCAAAAAAGAGTCATCCAACCAGTCCCACTAGACCAGTGTGGATCTGGATTCTACTCAGCATTCTTTTTGGTCCCAAAAAAGACAGGGGACTGGAGGCCCATTTTTGGGTCTCAGCAGCTTGAAGAAGTCTGTCACCCAAACCAAATTCTGGATGGTCATGGTTCAGTCTATTCTCCCTTTTTTAAGGGAGGGCAATTGGATGTGCTCGATAGATCTCTGGGATGCGTATTACTACATCAAAATGGACAAACGCTTCAGGAATCTACTTCGCTTCTGGCTAGGGGTCAGTTACTATCAATTTCGTGCCTGCCGTTCGGTCTCTCTGCAGCTCCCAGAGTGTTCACACAGTGCATGGCAGTGGTCACAGCTCATTTGAGATTACAAGGATTCTGTGTGTTTCCATATTTGGATGATTGGCTCCTCACCACCCCCACTGAGAGTCTTCTGGTAACTGCACTGCATTATACATTCTTTCTGGCAAAAATTTTGGGAATAACAATACATTGGGAGAAATAAAACCTTACTCCTACGCAACAAATAAAATTCATCGGAGCAGTTTTCCATACCCAGTCCTGTCTAGTGTCACTTCCAATCCACAGACTCCAGCGAATGAGGCTTCAGCTCTGGGTGATACTCTGTCAAACAAAAGTTTCAGCAAGGAAGGTTCTTCAGGCCCTAGGATCCATGGCAGCTTCAATTCCGATAGTGCTCCTGGTGAAGCTACACATGCGAATCCTGCAATGGCTCCTTTTTCAGTGGTTCCCGAACTGTCACCCCCTCAGTTACCAGATTCACATAACCAACTCCTGCAAGTAGGACCTTCTTTGGTGGATGAGGCCAGAAGCAGAACTTTGGAGTCACCCATTCCAATCCCCTCAGCCCAGGACCATTGTGACCATGGATGCTTCCCTGATCGGGTGAGGGGGCCATTTCCAGGGAAAGACAGTCCAAGGTGCATGGTCCACCTTAGAGGCCAACCTGTATATCAGCGTTCTAGAACTGAGAGCCGTGCTGTTAGTGTTGCAGGCTTTTCATCCAGTTCTCCCTTCTGGGACAATTGCAATTCAGTCAGACAACATGTCAGTGGTCTGGTATATCAACAAGCAAGGAGGAACCAAGTCATACCCTCTGTGTCGAGAGGTCATGAGAATTTGGCAGTGGGTGATAGCTTCCATCCACTTTCTGATAACAACGCATATCCCGGGGAGCTCCAACGTAATTGTGGACAAACTGAGCAGATGCATGCTCCTGCCTCACAAGTGGTCCTGCAATCCCGAGGTGGCGACAGAAATCTTCAGCCACTGGGGCTTGCCCTGCTGCGATCTTTTTGCCTCCCCATCGAACAACAAGTGCAGCAGCTATTTTGCCCTGTTTCCCCCAGAGGGGGAGTCCTCGAGGGACACTCTGATCCACGATTGGCCGACTGGACTTCTTTACGCTTATCCTCCCATTCCTCTGATTCCACAATTCCTAAGGAAAGCTCTTCAATTGAGATGCAAGGTGATCCTCATAGCCCTGTTCTGGCCTAAACAAGTTTGATTCCCCTTCCTTCGGCCTCACCTAGTATGCTTGCCGTGGATTCTGGACCCTGTTCCAGATTTGATTATTCACCCCCCAAGGGTTGAGCCATCCGAATCTGTCCATTCTCATGCTGATGGCTTGGTTTGTCCACGTCCGTTAGTTACCAGGCAAGCTAATCTCACCTCACCTGTTCGGGACATTATGGCCTCTCATAAACCATCCACCAGAAGACTTTATCAGGATAAATGGAAAAGGTTCTCCACCTGGTCAAAGGATAACATGCTAGACCTGTATTCGGCTCAGGTGACTGCAGTGCTACAATACCTGTCTAAGTTCTTTGATGATGGAGCTTCTGCCTCTACCATATGAGTACACCTGGCGGTGATTTCTAATTTCCACAGTGGTCTGGATGGCACCCCTCTCATCTTCTTGAGTCTATGTAAAGCTTTCCTCAAGGCAGCTTCTCACATCAGGCCTCCATTTAGACAGCCTGTGGAATCATGGAACCTCACTTTAGTCCTTGACTCACCCCCCCCCCCCCTTTGAGCCAGCAGCAAAGTGTGATCTAAAGTTCTTGTCCTGGAAATCCTTGTTTTTGGTAGCTATCACTTAAGCCAGGCGAGTTTCGGAGCTGTAGGCATTGTGTATCAAAAGGCCCTATCTGGTCTTCCATAAAGACAGAGTATCACTCCAGATGAACCCATCCTTCCTGCCCAAAGTTGTTTCTGATTTTTCCATTAACCAGACCATTGACCTACCAGTGTTCTGTCCAAATCTTTCCAATAAAGGAGAGTACTGCCTACACTCCTTAGATGTGCACAGGTAGCTGAGATTCTACCCAGACAGGACCGAACCTATGCATAAATTTGATAAGCTTTTCATTTCCTTTTCTGGGCCTAGAATGGGAAGTCCTGTTTCCAAGGTTACGTTATCAAAAGGGCTAAGGGATTGCATACGTTTTATCTATTCTCTTACAAAAAAAACTTATGCCTAAGGTTAAAGCCCATTCCACAAGATCTATGGCAGCATCTGTAGCCTTCCATTCCAGAGCTTCCATAGATGTCATTTGCGCAGTAGCCACTTGGGCTAAACCTCATACCTTTATCAATCATTACAAATTGGATTTGGTCTCCAGAGGGAGAGCTGTCTTCAGCTCAGTGGTACTCAGGAACATTCTTCCATAAGGGCCGCCCATGGATCTTCCATCAGTGATGAATGGAAAGAAGATTAACAACATTAGATAAAGAAGTTATGTCTTACCATAACGTTCCATCTGTGTTGTTCATCTTCTTTCATTCATCACATCCCACCCTCCTTCCCCCACCAAAGGCTCTTGGGGGATGCTTTGGGTCCAGGTGGTGTCCTAGGGTATTTGCACAGAAGGGGCCTTGACTTTACTTCTGTATGTCTAGCAAACTCGATCTGAGGTAACAGGGAGAAGGACAGTCTGGATAGAAGCTTAGCTCGAGAGTTTTTGGCTAGCACGAGCTTGGTAAAAGGCTGACTCAATTCCAAGGTCTTGGAACCGAACCCGTAAGTGATGAATGAAAGAAGATCAACAACACAGATGGAACGTTATGGTAAGACATAACTTCTTTTTTTAATTCTTCAGGGCAGTGTTAGTCAAATCCCCCCACCCCCACCCCCACCCCCCGATCACCCTTGTTGTATATAATTAGTGTGGGTATGGATTTAGAAGTTGGTTGATGTTGTTATTATTATTATAGTTTAGTTTGGGATGAACTTCCCTTTTTTTTGTACTTTCTGGGGCAAAAAAGCCCTGAAGATTTTTAGTCACTCTGGCTGCTTTTATAGTACCCACCAAAAGAATGAGGATATGAGCAGCCAAGTGGCTGTGTGGGAGGGGGTTAGAGACATACACTCTTTCATATACACTTGCAATAAGCATTCCACCGTAGGTTGCATGGATACCACTGCTGCATGAAAACAGATACAGTACCATAGAAAAAAATTCAACACATTGCAAATTTGAAGAAGTTTCTGTATTAAGGCACTCCAGTATGATGCAGACTATGGTTTCACCCTACTGCTTCATCAGTGCATCCTAAAAAACAATTAAAACAGCTGCCTTAGGTATTAAAGAAAAATTATGAGGACTACTTAAATGTTAACCATTTAAATGACTAGTGTGTAAAATTATAACTAATCAATCTGACAAAGGAAATGTAGAATAAATATATATATAATTCATTTACCTTTGAAAAGATTGATATATATATGGTCTATATTAAATAAGCGAACGCTTATTCATTGACCCTAGTTCAGCGAGCGCTGACAGTGCCGAAAAAAAAAATCTCTGTTCCGCAAAAAAAAAAAACAGTATTTAATGTGGGGCTTTGCCCCCCACAGGAAACGGCAAACTCCCGAAACCCGCCCAGCGATTTTTTTTTCCCTGAGAAAAAATTCACTGTTCCGGATGTTCAGGATTTTCAGCGTTCGCCGAAATAGGGTCGATGAATCAGCGTTCGCTTTTTTAAGCATTCGCTGATTC
>NC_056728.1:1306961457-1306963957 GCF_019279795.1 Protopterus annectens | reverse complement strand
CGCAATGCTTATTTTTAGAATTCTCAGCTATTAAGCTTATATGTTAAAGTTTAAGCTTGCCTCTTTTGAAAACATGAGGGATATTAAGGCACCTGTTCTTTTTCTGAGGAAAAATACTTTGTGTAACCTAATTGCTTTTGTGTTGCAGTTGGCTTTCTTGAGTTTGAAATGTGCTTATGATTCTGCTGATGTCGTTTCTGTGGCTGCTACTGCTGGAAATGTTATGAGGAGGTTTGCTTGGCTGCATACTCAAAACATTACAGAAGATGTCAAAGCTGAAAACCTGAATTTTCTCTTGGGCTGAGAGTTAGTTTCTGGACCTTCTGCAGCAAAGGTCCTTAAAAAGTGTAATGAGAGAGGTAAGCAGATTCAAACAATCTCTAAGATTTCTCAGCTTTCTTTCTCCACATTTGCCATGGGGTTTAATGCTACCCTTACAACTTTTTTCACAAAGCAGAGTAAACATGCACATTAATTAGCTGGTAAGCAGTCATTCAAAATGCAATAGCATGGAGAGTAAAAAAAAAAAAAAAGAGGAGGAATCCTCCAGAATAAAGAAGAGGCTAATAGGGTGGCTATCTACAACACTCCACTCCCCTTTTCCACCCTGGCAAAACCTTAATCCTTCCAGAAAGTCTGAACATCTTCTTCTCTCTGTGGCAACAGATACTTCAAACAGATGGATTCAGAAAATAATCCATCAAGGTTACAGACGACAGTGGAAGTCTGTCCCTTATTTTCATGGCATTCCCCCTCATCTGTCTGATCAAACTTCTATTTTCTTTGCGTCAGTCAGCATCTTCTCTCTCAGGTAATAATAGAAGAGGTCCCATCTCTTCAGTTAGGGGAAGGGTTTTTATTCAAGAATGTTTCAGGTGTCAAAGAAAGAGGATTCATGGAGACCATTTCTGGATCTTTCCTTTCTAAACCTGTTCATGATAGTACCCAAGTTCAAAATGCTATCCCTTCACAACTTATCTGTAATTCCCCATTTTTCTGTTACATTAGGTTTAAAAGTTGCATATCATCACATTGCCACAGATGTAAATTTCAAGCATTTCTTGAGGTTTTCTTTGTTTGGATCACACTATCAGTTCTCTGTATTACCCTTTGGTCTATCCACTGCTCCTAGTGTTTTCTCAGTGTCCAGCTTCTGTGATATCCTATTGCAGATGGCAAGGTATTCACATTTTTCCTTATTTAGGCAATTTGTTTATCTTTGTAGAGCCTTTGTCAAAGTGTCAGTAACCTCTCACCTGGGATCTCCAACACAGACTGGGATTCCAGGAGAACATACAGAATTCTTGCTTGACTCCTTCTCACAGGATTTTTTCCTTGAATGTCTGCCCAGTTTAAAGAGCTTTTTTTCCACTAAAAAAAGTAGATCTGTATCTAGATCTAGTTCCTGAGTTTTTATCTCAGACTATGGTCTTTGAGAAGGAATATCTCAGGACTCAGGATGTTGGGTCTCATGGCTTCTGTGATTCTCATGAGTCCTCTAGTAAGACTCCACATGAGAAATATCCAGTGCTTCCCAAAATCTGTGTGGTCATAAAATCAACATCCAGTGGCATTCCAGATTCCAATGTAAAGGGAGAGTCTGTGGTGGAGAGAACAAATTTGTCAGAATCCAAGTCTCCCATGTTCCCTTCCATCTCCAGAACAGTCTGTATATGGGGATGAAAGTCCAGTGTCTTTGGAACACAAAATATAGACCTAAACATGCAAATGTCAAAGAAATGTTGGCATTTATAAATTATCTCAATTCTCTCAATTGTTTATGGTCCTCAGGGCCATTAAAAGTGTTGAGAGGGTGTATAAGTGACCATCAGGAAGACGCTTTTATACCAGTCTCTTAAAGGCAGATTCTGCAATTATTGGTTTGTCTTCATTAGTCCAGAGGGGAAAAGTTGATCTCTTGCATATTTACTCCTTGTAAGGATTGAAAGGTACTAAATACATAATGGGAGGGGACATGTGTATGCATCTAATATCTTGACAGTTGCGGCATTTAGTTATATAACTCTCATAGTTTCACATCAGTGTTCCACTTCTATTGAAGAACACGTGGAGTCTCTTCCCTCTAGTAGTGTTACAAAAAGAAAATAGAATTATTTGCTAGACAGACAAAGTAATAGTTCACAACTGAAATGTGTATATTACGCTGTATGCTGTATGTGCTTCTTAAAGGGATGCTGTGTTTGTAGTAGCATTGAGAGGTTTGCTTGGCTCAGAACAGTCTTACAATTTATTTATATTTCTTTACCAGGGTAGTGCACTGATCAAATCTTTCCATTTGCAGGCACAGCCATTGTGAAAAAGAGGCTTTTCACAGCTTTTAATATAAAGGAGACAATACAAACAAGGTCATACACAGTTATTTACATTGGCAAGTGATGTGAGCAAATGTCTCCAATGAGATAACAAAGACATCTATAGTTAAGTGTACAAAGAATTGGAGATATTGTTTTAGCAGGTTGGTGTTTACACTGTATACAGA
>NC_056728.1:1306916457-1306956457 GCF_019279795.1 Protopterus annectens | reverse complement strand
AGTAAAGATGGGATTATTAAAGAAGTAACAGTAAACAAAAACAAATTGGAATAATCTGTTTAAAATGTTACAGTAAAAATGTGCATAAATACAATTAAAATGAATACAAAATCAGGGATCTCACTGGCTTAAGTTTACAATTTCACTGCTGTTAGTTATATAATACAGGGGCAATGGACATCTGGGGTTAGTGGCATTTAATCTCAACTGCCAATGCAGTTTTCTATATTCTAGTCTAGTGCCCACCTTCCCCCAATGGAGTAAAGTTCAATAGTGTCCTAAACAGCTCTGCAGAAAAAATGCACTAATGTTCGTTAATCAATCCATGCTTGAAATCTCTGATGCTTAAAAGATGTGCTTGCTAAAGGGTGTTTGATAGTGAAAAGAGCCTTTTTTTGCCTTTGCTCTTAACACTGGACTTTAATTGTTGGCTCCTTAACTCCAGTGGGTGGTGGTGGGGGGACTGCCTAGAATGACAAATGACCTAGCTACAACTCTGCCAGAAGGCAATTGTATGCAGCATTCACAGGCTCATCTTCATTCAACATCTAATTAGTATACAATATGAATACCAAATAGCACATAATTCTTTTCTCTTCCAGTAGGAATGTGGAATACTATTTAAAAAGGCATGTTTAAAAAACAGAGAGTGATAAAAATGATGGGAGAACATAAACACATTATGGAAGAGACAGTGTAAAATCTGTAGACTTTAATTAACTTTATTGTAAAATTCTACCATACAAGGTCATTTATTTTTGCCTCTGAAAAATGGAGATGTATGCCCTCTTTCTTTAAGTTATTGGTTCAACTACTGGAGGAGTGGTTTCAGCCCAGAAATTAGTAGTTTATTGGCCATTTTGGGCTAATTTCTATCTCTTTCATTTCCCTGCTATTAAATACCGCATTTACCCAGTTTTGTGAGCCGGGCAGTGCCGGTTAGCTAGGGTATAACTATTCCTGGCTCCACAAAGTCTCCTCTTCAATTTTTCCCTTGGAACTCGACTAACTTTCAACTTAAGCACTCAAGCCATTCATTTCTCAGCCTGGCACTTGCTCAAAACGCATAGCAAGCATTTTTAAACCCTAGCAGTAGACCCCCCCCCCCCATACTGTACAGAAGGACAAGGCTCTCTATTCGACCTTACCAGTTCAGTGTACCTATCCAGGCATGTCCAAAGGGCAGTTTCAGGTGTACTCTCCAGTCCAACTTGTGAATCTGGGCATTTTGAGGCAATGTTACAACTGCCTCATGTACACAGACAACCCTCACCTCCTACCACCAAACACTAATACATGCGAGAGATGCAGTTATACAGCCAAACTGGAGGTTAAGCTCTCTCAACCCAAGACTGGATCAGACAGTCAAGAGGAGAAGGGAAATAACTTGCATCACACCACCAGTCTCACATAGACCCATTAAACCAGCACCGGCAAAAAACACACATAAGTGCATGAAAACATACTCAGAGGCTCTAAATAAAAAAATGCAAAAGCAACAGAGACCTCAAAAGCAGACATCCAAGCAACCTCCACCCCTCCAACACAAACCATGAAACACATACTTTACAAAACCAGTGTGCCATGCAATCACAGCCCTTAAGGCAAAATAACATACCCAACACACTGGTAATAGGTGACTCTATAGTCAGGCACACTGACATCCCACTCACTAGGCTGAATAAGGAGTAGGTTACTGTTAACTGCCTGTCGGGTGCCAGGATCCACCACATAACACAAGCACTGAGGTCACTCCAGAACAAGTACAAATACGACTCTGTCATTGTCCATGTTGGTGTGAATGACCTGAGCCGTACCTCCCTGGACTACATGAAAATAGACATGGAAGAGCTATCTGATCACGTAGCCCTGGCCAGTATGACCCTGACCCTGAGTAGCATAATGCCCTCACCAAGAATGATAACACGGTATAAAGAAAAAAATGATCAGTTTCAACAATTGGCTAAGTTTCTGGTGTCATTCAACGGGGATCAAGTGTCTGTCCACCTGGGATGACATGCTCAACAAGCCTCGCTAGAACATGCTTCACTAGAGACGGCTTGCACCTGTCACCCTTAGGCTTTCAAATACTAACCAAGGCTCTTGCCACCCCATAGTGCCTTTTTTAGGCATGGCTCAAAAGACAAACCCACTGCCATAAATAGCACAAGTAACAAAAAACTGAGGGTAGTGCTACTCACTGCCAGAAGTCTAAATCTCAAAATGCGCGCACTCGAGGCACTCCTTAGTATGGAGAAAATTGATATATGTGCAGGTACAGAAACCTGGTTTAAGGCTCCAGAGAACACCTCAGCAGTACCAGGCTACAACTCATACCATACATTTCAGCCACAGAACCCGGACCGATATACAAAAGGCGGGGGCGTATCCATATTCATCAAGGATACCCACACCTACAGGTTATTGGCACAGCACGATGCTTCAGAAATCATCCATGCGCAACTAACAACGGGCAAAACTGCAATTCAAATTGTAGCTTGCTACAGATCACCCAACATGTCCCAGGATCCCCATTCCAAATTTCTGGAAACACTGGGAAACATAAAGGTCCTACCAAACACCCTAATACTGGGTGATTTCAATTACCCAGATATTAACTGGGAAAACTACTCAAGTACTAACTCCCTTGCCCAACATTTCCTAGAATTTATAAACTCAAACGCCCTGGATCAACTAGTCAACACTCCCACCAGAGGTGATAACATATTGGACCTGGTCATCACCAACATGGGCGACCTTTGTTCCACACTGGAGGTCAGCCCCTCGCTGGTTAGGTCTGACCATAAACTAATCACTCTGGATATCCACATTCTGCCCCCACCCCTGGACAAGGAAACCACCGTGAAAAACTTTTCAAAAGCAAACTTAACGTTACTTAAGACGAAGGTGGAAAGTTTCAAAACCCCCATGCTAAAGGATAACACTGTCCAAGCTGCAAAAACCTTTACTAATGCATTCTATGGGCACCTACAAGAATGCATGGATTGTACTATCCCAAGCAAAACCAAGACTCACTCCTGCAAGAAAAGGAAACCAGTCTGGTGGATCCCTGCCATAAGCAAGCTATACAATAGAAGGAGGAAAATAGTACAGAAAAGAGTAAAATCCCAAGAAGGGAAGACATCCCTGATCAGTATCAGCAAGAAACTAGGATCCCTCATAAAATCATCCAAGGCGAGCTTCGAAAGAAAAATTGCCAAGGACTCCAAAGATAACCACAAGGCATTCTTTAGCTATATCAAGAATCTAAGTGGCAATGCTCAGATCTGCTTGGAGTTAGTGCAGAATGGCATAAAATACACTGAACCGACCAATATCGCCAACA
This sequence comes from Protopterus annectens, assembly GCF_019279795.1. Lineage (NCBI taxonomy): Eukaryota > Metazoa > Chordata > Ceratodontiformes > Protopteridae > Protopterus > Protopterus annectens. The sequence continues at coordinate 1,306,953,111 of NC_056728.1, read as the reverse complement.
TCCTGGCAGACAGGTTCAGTGCAAACTTCACCCTCCTCTCACCCCCAAAAGGGCCCATAACCATACCAGAAGAATGTAGAGCCCCTGAAATCACAGACACTCAGGTTAAAACAGCCCTCTCCAAAGCCAAAAACACAGCATCAATGGGACCGGACGGTGTCCCAGGCTGCATCCTACACGAGCTCAAAGACAAACAAACCCCTCACCTAAACACACTGTTCAAACTCAGCCTTTCCACAGGCTATGTGCCCATAGAGTGGAGCACAGCAATGGTTATTCCGCTCCACAAAGGTGGAGCCACAACAGACCCTGGGAACTATCACCCTATAAGCCTGACTAGCTTGGTCTGCAAGGCTGTGGAGCACTTCATCATGGAACTCATTAACAGAAACATTGGGAACCTCCAAACACTGGACCCTACCCAGTTTGGCTTTGTTAAGGGCAGATCATGCCTCCTAAACCTGGTGGACTTCTTTGAGACAGTTACCAAGGCTACAGACAAGGGAAAGGTGTACACACAGCCTATCCAGACCTCGCAAAGGCCTTCAACACCATTCCCCATTCTGATATTATAGACAAGCTCACCAGCCTGAATATAAACCCCTACGTCACAAGATGGGTTGCCAACTGGCTGACGGACAGAACCCACAGGGTGAGAGTTGCATGAGCTAGGTCCGACTCTAAACTGGATACAAGTGATGTTCCCCAGGGCTCAGTTCTAGGACCCCTCCTGTTCGGCATATACTTCTCAGAGGTACAGGCAAGCACAAGATGACTATGGCTGACCAAGTTCGCAGACGACTGCAAACTAGGAGCTATAAATGACTCTCCGACTGACACAGACATCCTCCAAAAGGGTCTCACTGAGACGGATATCTGGTGTCAAAATCATGGCCTCAAGCTAAATGCCAAAAAGTGCATAGTCATCCCCTTTGGAAAAAACAAAGTACCCACAAACTACCACAGAGGTGGTAGTCCCCTAAATACGGAAGATGTAATAAGGGATCTGGGGACCCAGGTAGATAGTAATCTCTCCTTTGATAATCACATTGCCAAAGTGGTTAGAAAATCCTTCTATGTGGTCCACCTAATCACAAAAGGGTATGCATCCAGATGAAAAGAGGTCATTGTGCTCCTCTACTCATCACTCATCAGACCTATCATAGAGTACAACGCCCAATTTGGGATGTACCTTACAAGACACCTGCAACAGCTGGAAAGACCACAGAAGTACCTCACCAAGAGGATCACTGGCCTCAAACAGATGCCCTATGCAGCTCGACTGAAGAAACTCCATCTGTACTCGGTTGCATACCGCCTACTCAGAGGTGATCTCTGCCCGACATACAAAGCCATGTCCAACCCAGAATTGATGGATATGCTCCACCTAAAGAAAACCATATCCCCTCGAGCCACACACTCTAGGGATCTAAACCTCACCACAACAATAAGTAGGACGTGCTGGAGGGATAGATTCCTGTCCCAGAGACTTCCCATGCTTTGGAACAAGATTCCAGTCTACATTAGGCAGAACTCCTCACTAACACTCTTCAAGAGAAACCTTGACGAGTGGATGGGGGATCACTTCAGTGGCTCTGCTGGACAGAGGCACAGAGAACTAATCTAAGGGGGCGGCGAAAGCCAGCATATTCTGGCTAGGCTTATAAATGCCTTCAGGCAGATAGCCTAGTGCCTACCTATGAACCTATGTTGATTATGTGATGTGGTTTTCTGTGTATTAGACAACTTCAAAAATCACATATAATGAGGAGACTCAGAAAACTTTGTGAAGGGGTAAATCAAGCCTAAAAATAGAGACATACCTCCAAAAAGTATGTACATGGTGTGCATGGAGTAAATCATGCCTAAAAATAGGAACATTCCTCTAAAACAGGGACAGTTGAGAGGTCTGGTGAGGGGGCTTACCATCACTTTATACAGAACTGTTAATTTAATATAATATGAAGTTGGTTTCACAAAAAGTGGTCCGTCTCTGAATGTGGACTGAACCGTTATACAACATCTAATGTAAATAGTATAATAGAATTGTGTGAGCTGTACTTAATTTAACAGTCGCTTTGTGCAACTCTGACTACGCATTGTTAGTGCCCTCCCTCCATGCCTCTGTAGTTATAAAAGTTGCTTTAGGTTGTTCTCATAGGTGCCATATCCAGATTTTATGGTTAGAAGTTTGGATAGATGTGGATGTTTGTTTTATTATCCTACTGTCGTGTTGTGTTGTGAATGATGGCATGAGTCACATCATAGGATTAGGGCTGATAATAGTAAATAGCCATCTTCTAGAAAAGCTGTTTACATGATGGGTAGTTTTGTTGTTTATGTAGTGTATGGCAACTAGTGTTGAATATCACATAGCTTGGATATGTAGTAACCTGCCAATATGACATTTGAGAGAAACAGTTTTTGTGTGTCCTTCCTTTGAAGATGATGATGGTGGCAGAGATGGTCTTGCATTCCATGCTATGCTTGTGAGTAAGAGGATGCTACATTATTTATCTACCTTGTATATGTTCATGATATTATTTCTGGGCCGTGTCTTCAGAAATCCAAGTTTTGGAACTCTCCCTTTTAGTATGGCTGCTAGGCTTAACTCTCAGGCTTATGACTAGCACTCTGGACAGCCGGTGAGTGCTTCATGGGAGGAACTGATATCCATTTCTAGGAAAGTTCTAAAGCCAGGCAAGCAAGGATTCCTAGTCTTGTAGACACAAATGGACTGCAGAGATGTAATGTCAATTCTCTACTGTTACAGTGAGTAGTATTCATGGAACTACATTTTCTATTTGTGTTTATTTAAAAGGCTAATAGTTTACTAACCTATATCATTTCCTATTAACAGTGTATTACCAGAATTGGTCAACTGTCCAGGTGATGACATTTCTTGGGAAGAAGTAAATATCACTGCAAACAAAAGGATATGCAAGGAGCAAAAAAATATATGCGGTACCACAGGACAGCTAGGTATGAAAAGTAACTCCCAAAACAAATGTTTGTATGGTGATGCAGCTAGGGTTTTGCTCTAAATGTCTACATAGTGACTGTAATTCATTATCCACTAGCAATAACTGAGTTTGTAATGTTCTTCTGCTTTACTTTGACAGCAGATCAGATCCCAACCAAAACAGCATCAGTATTACAAAAACTGTTGTCTTGCTCAATAATACCCAGTTTAGGTATAGGACAGCATTATTTCAAACCAAAACGTAAGCATTCATTCATTCTCCAGTTACTTGTTTTATCCATTTAAGAATCATTCAGGAACCGATGCTTATCAAAGCATTCATTCAAGACGATGAAGGTAATTCTGTACAGGGCACCACCCCATCACAATCAGAGCATGATCAGTAAACTTTTAATTGCATTAATATACATATTAAATGCAACATGATGTTGAAGTCATATCTTAACACTTGTCTTAAGATTGTAAATTCCAGTAGTTTGGAACCCAGCAGCAGGTTGCGTATATTCTGGCTATAAAAGTGGAAGTAACATCATATTTGTTGCAGTGCATACTGTTTCTAGGATACTATCATTACAGATCATAGGCTCATATGAGGTTACTAGGCTAATGGCCCAGGGGCCCTTACAAGCCTAGCCAAGAGTTTATCCCCAAAAAGAAACCTCAGTCAGCACCTGTCGCCCCTGTCAATGAGGTGGAACCCCTGGGACAAATTTATGGTTTCCTCATCAAGGTTGTGCTTAAAGAGGGTCAGCGAGGTGCTCTGTTTGACATGTATGGGATGTCTATTCCAGAGATGGGGCAGCTTCTGGGAGACAGACCTGTCTCTACAGCAGGTTTTGTTGATGTTGCATATTAGATTCAGGCCTTTCGAGCGGGTAATGCGTGAGGAGTTAGATTTACAGATATGGAGCATCTCTAGTAGCACCTGCATTAGTGCTGTCAATGTCATACTATACAGTGTTTGTGCGGAGTGTTTTTCTTTTTTTCTTCTCATTGTCATGTGTGCATGTGTGTATGTGTATGTTGTGCAGATAGCTGCTTTCTGCTAATTTCGTTGCAGTAGTATATCGAATATGTATCAATGCACTTTAGTTATAGCGTGATTTTATGCAGGTCTCATGTTATATAACACATGCATTAGTGCTCAAGGAATGCAAGTTTTTGTATTCATTGCTTTCATAATGCTCAGTATAATGCCTGGATTGTGTACATGCAATGGCTACTTGTATAATAAGTAAATATGAATATATTTGCTAAACATTTATCTCAGTCTTTATTTTCATGAATAACAGCATGCATTTCTGAAATGTATTTAAAATGTACAGTAGACTGCTGTTTTAAAATGATAACTATGATTCACTGCCATTGTTAGCCTGTACGGATGTAAAATGTTTGTGCACATTTTAAAGCAATGCATTTTAACATTTATTTGAATAACTAACAGTAATACAGATCCCACTGTGACTCTTTTTGAGTTGCAACTTCACAGTGAACCAACCCGCTAAGCAGAACTGATTGGAAACTTAACCTGATGAAAAAAGTAAAATGTGCTTTTTTGAAACAAAGCAAGCTCCCTTCCCCAGCCATCCCCACAACTATATAAACCAACTCCACGGTCACATAAACATGAAGTAAGGAGAAATCACCCAAAATAAAGCATCACTGCTGTCGCACACTTATGCAGCACAGTAATTTCCTTTGGAAATCCACATTAATATATATTTGATCCTTTCTTTCTGTATCTTTCATGATGTGAAAAGGCATCTTGGAGTGAAGCAGTCTCAGTCGCTGTATAACTTGTTTCGTTTATGTTGGTTTGTTTATTTTTGTTCTAGTCTATGCCTCAGCCATGCTTATATTTGTGTCGGGTTAGATCTGCAAAAGAAACCAAGGCTTTAGCTGTTAAATAGTCACTGCCACCATGATGCCACTTTTCAAAATTTTGAAAGCTGTCAACTTCTAATCATAGAAATTGATTTTCAGTAAAAGAAAGCAATGTTTGTAACTTTCATTTGTATTTTCAGTGATTAACATAAGTGTACATGTTTACATGAAGTTGCATCATTATTCATATTTTCTGTGAATGTAATGATGTCACCAGGGGTGGTTAAGCTATTTTCTATGCACAAGGAGTGATAGAAATTGTTTTGTTTCTCTTTATATGTGTATCTGTAAAACAGTACATCCAGTGTTGTCTATTTTCATCCGATTCAACGTATGCGATGTCGCTTCCACTGGATCAGATGTTGGCACTGAATGGGAAGCTACCTCGGTTCTGGGACTCTGACTCTTTCCCTATTCATAATTCGCTCTATTACACTCCAGTACCCCAGATCTTGCTTGCCACCTGAAGTCTTCAGACGTGTTCTCGAGGGCTCTTGTATCCCTTAGAAAGTTTTCAAATTTTAGAACATAGTTAACTACCTTTATACTCTACTCTTCTTTTACCAGGAGACTCTTCTCCCTAAAGTTTAGTATCTTTTATAGATATAAGTTAGTTTAATGGTGTGTTTATAATGGTTTAGGGCATTCATTGTGTTAGCGTGTTCTTTGAAATAGTTTAAGGATAGTGTTTGTTGCTGTTTATTATCATTTAGTGCTATTTGTTATTATTTATTGCTGTTTAGAGAGTTTAGAATTTAGGGTATAATATTTGATATCATCTTGTGGTATTTTGTGTCTATAGTTATTTTCGACTAAACGTCTGGTTTCATCATGGATGAATCTCAAGCCTTTAAGAAATGTTCAGAATGTGGACATAAATTGCCCCCTCAGGATCCTCACACCTTATGTGTTTATTGCATGGGCCTTGCCCATTTGGACACACAATGCTCATCATGTGCCTTCATTAATGTTAGAGCTTTACAAGCTCGCTGTGACAAATTGGTGATGAAGGGACTTCTCCGTCCACAGACAGGGGCTTCTTTTTATGGGCCTTCTACTTCTGTCTCCCTTGCTAAGAAGCCACACAGGGCTTGTTCTTCAGATAAGGCCATAGACAGGGGTAAGGAGAAAGAGAAGGATAAAGGTAAACTTAAAGAAAAAGAAAAGGATCCATCAATTGCAGTCGGACCTGCACTGAAATCAGCTAGGAGACTGGAACCAACAGCTTGACTGTCCCGATTCTCCTCCTCTTGGCTCCGGTTTTCTCTGGAACCGGTGAGCCCCAGATTGCATTTTCTAGACTTACAGGAGAAAAGATACTCCAGGTATTCTTAATTTACCGGATAATCTTGGAGCCTGACAGAGTATATTATTGACAGGATAATAATAAGGTTCTTGAGGAAACAGGTTTGACTTGGGGTTTTGTTGGTGCCATCCCCTGGGACCGTACCAACCATTGGCCATCCTTCCCCTCCACTTCTTTTGCTTGTTGTGGTCCATCCCTTGGTTTTGATTGGATTTGACCCTTTCTGAAGTGCCTCCTTTGGCGTAACTCAAACAGCTTCCCTATCTCTGTCAACTCCAATGCTTTCAGATTGGGAAGGGACTCAGAACTGCAGTGTTGGTGCCCATCTCTGGGGGTGAGTTTGATTCTCAGAGATATCTCTTCCCTTGGGGGCCTCAGCACTAGACAGCTCAGATCCAAGGTCTGCCTTGGAGCTGGGGTTTGCCAGGAGTCGGGGTTCCTCTCTCTTCCTCAGATCCAGAGAGATCGTTGGATACAGTGGCAGCTTCAACCTTTGAGGTAGTTGAAAGGATGTTGGGTTTATACAGACAGAAGACACTTTTTCGAGCTTGGTTCCACCCAAATCCCAACTGGATTCTGCAACTCCTTTTTCCTATCATCCTGCCAGACAGGGAATGTTGACACCACAGGCTTTTGGAATTACGTCTTAGTTCAGTTCCCAGTCTAATCCTGAACCTTTTGTTTCCCCAACAGAGTCAATTTACAGGAAACATACATGCAAGCAAAAGCACATAGGCTCCTCCCCAGAGCCTATCATGGAGAATACAGATTCACATGAAGGAGCAGGTTCACCCAGGTCTTCATCAGAGGACATCACTTTTGGTGAAATTCTTGAACTTATGAAACAGAGAGGGGGATGGTCCGCTGGAGATCCCTCTTCAGATGAATCTGTATTTCTGGAAGCCTTAGGTTCTGGCTGAACTTCATCTTGGATGGTACCTCCCTTTGAGCCACTGGTTGACCTTATGGTGCAGTGGGTTTGGAAGGACCCTGACATGGCAGAGCCCATTCCCAAAAAATGGACAGAATTTTGCAAGCTCCCAAGGACAGGAAACATTGGGGTAAAGGTCCCACAGTAGATGCCTTGGTTGTAGCATCGGCCAAAAAGAAGGAATTGTCTGAAGAAAGTTCCTCTCTCCATCCCCCTAACAGGGCGTCTAGGACATTGGACAGATTTGGGAAGTGGACATATTCATCAGTGACCTTTGCACACAGTTCACTGAACTATCTTGCTAATGTTATCAGATTATAGAGGGACTTGAGTAAAATAAATTTCCAAGTCTTTATCTGGAGTTTTGCCTGTGGATGTTCAAAATACTATGGACTCTCAGATTTCAACTCAGCAGTCAACTTCTAATGTAGCCATGTGTCTCATATCCAAAGCGCTTATAGCTCCGCCAGAGCAGCAGGCACAGGCCTTACAGTTAGATGACATGCCTTTATGCTTCTTTGTGATTTTGTGGAAAGCATTAAGACATCCTTCATCAATGCCCCTTGCGACAGCTCCACACTTTTTTCAGCCCAGTATTAAGGACACCTTGACTAGGAGTCAACAGGTTGGTAAGACTGTCTGTACAGTAGGCATCCATTTTTCCACCCCTGAAAGGATCCTATTCCAGGAACCAGACGGTGGAAAACAGATGTGGTTTCACAAATCACAGAGCCCTTATCAGGAGTCTCCCAGTGATAGACCTGCATGTGGCAGATGCAGAGGGAATCCTAATGGACGTTGCGCAAGAAGCAGAGGCTAACTGCATAATCAGGGCTTCAACAGTCCCTTTACTGGGAGGAGCTATCAGCATCCTTGAAAGTTTGCCCGACTGCTGCACACTGGAGGTAGTCAGGGGGATGCTTACCTCTACACCCACAAGCCTGGCTAAGATTAACAAGAGACAATTTCCAGATGCTATTCCATTCCCTTTTCTTGTCTTTCTATAAAGAAAAAGATAATTCCCAATGTTCCACCCAGTCAGTGGGAACAGCAATAATGGAAATTTCCAAGTTGCTAGAAAAAAGTGTCATCCAACTGGTCCCCAATGACCATTTAGGATCCGGAGTCTACTCAAGGTTTTTTTTAATTCCAAAGAAAACAGAGGACCTAAGACCCTTTTTGGATCTCAGTTATCTCAACCAGTTTGTAAAACAGACAAAATTCCGAATGGTCACTGCTCAGCCAATACTGCCACTTCTGAGGAAGGATGATTGGATGTGCTCAGTACATCTCCAAGATGCTTATAATCATGTGACGATAGAGTAGCAGTCCAGGAGATGTCTCCATTTTTGCCTGGGAGCCAATCATTTCCAGTTCAGAGCCCTGTCATTCAGTGTCACTACAGCCACCAGGGTGTTCACCAAGATAATGACAGTGGTGGCAAAACATCTGCTTATGCTTGGAATACAAGTTTGCCCATACCTAAACAGCCACCAGGGTGTTCACCAAGGTAATGACAGTGGTGGCAAAACATCTGCTTATGCTTGGAATACAAGTTTGCCCCTACCTAGACAGTAGGCTCCTAACTGCTACATCCAAGCATCTTTTGGTACGTCACCTGGACATTATACTCCAATGCTTATGGATCTAGGCATATTAATCAACTTTCACAAGTGTCAGTTACTTCCAACACAGCAGATAGAGTTTATCAAAAGCCGCCTCAATACTACCCTTCAAATTGTCAGTCTTCCATAATGCAGAATATGTTCCCTACATCAAACGGCCTCACATGTGTTACATCATCGACACCCTCCAGCACGTTTGATACTTCATCTGCTAGGTCTCATGGCTTCTTCAATATTAATGATTCCCATGGCTTATTTTTTGTTGTTGTTGCGTCTTTTGGCTTTTCCCGGTTAGGGGTCGCCACAGCGGAACTCTGGTCCGCTAATGATTGGCAGTAGATTTTTACATGCCGAGTTGCCAGCTCTGACGCACAACCTTCGACGAAGGTAAGCCCATTCACACATGTCTCCACACAGAAGACACTGTAGCTGAGAATCGAACTGGACAACGTCCTACTGTGAGGCGACAACGCTACCACAACACCACCACCGCAGTACCACATGCAAATTCTTCATTGGATACTTGCAGTTCAGTGGTCTCAGAAGTTTCACCCTTTGCATTCCAGGATTTGTCTCACAAAAATTTGCAGATGGCACATCAAGTGGTGGATTACCTAACCCTCAATAACACAAGGAAAACTCTTTCATCCAGTCACATCAACAGCAGTAGCGACCATGGACGCTTCCCTTCTAGGGTGGGGTGGGAACATTTTGAAGGGAGTACTATCCAAGGTACATGGTCATATTTAGAAGCCAATCTTTACATCTATGTCTTGGAGATGAGGGCAGCCCTCCTCATGTTGCATGCTTCCTAGGATGCCTTCCCCAAGGGTGTGATCTCCACACAATCAGGCGATATGGCAGTGTTATGGTACATCAACAAACAAGGAGAAACCCATTCTTATCCCCTGAGTCGAGAGTCTGTGAAGGTTTGGTAGTGGGTGATGTCTTTACACCGTTTTCTGATAGCAATGCACAGTTTGGGGAGTTCCATTGCTCTAGCAGATAAGTTGAGCGGACTGTTCTAACTCTTCATGAGTGGTCCCTCAATCCAACAGTGGCAACACTAATTTTCATCCTCTGGGATCAGCCTTGCTGTTATATATTTGCCTCCTACCTGGTCAGAAATGTCACAGTTATTTTGCTCTGATATCTCCACAATGTCAATCAAAGGGATGCTGTAATTCACAATTAGCCCCCTGTTTCCTGTATGTCTGTCCCCTGTTACCCCTCATGAACAAATTAATTCAGAAAGCCAGACAGTGCCCCATTTTTGGTCCCGACAAACTGGCCGCCTTTCTGTGGCCTCTACTAGTACATCCACCATGGATGCTGGATCAATATCCAGACCTTCTTTCTCACCCATTTGGACTGCCTCCTCTGGCTTAACATACCGTGAAACTAACGGCTTGGTTCTTCCAATTTTGACTATAACCAGAGTTGCCAGAATTCCAGATAATATAGTTGATATATCAGCCTTCCGGAAACCTACGACAAAGAAGATCTACAGCAAGTTTTTATTTTAGGCAAAGGCCAAGGGCTTGGACCCTGTCTCTGTCCCCATTCCATTGATCTTGGAGTTTTATAGCTGAACCCTTACAACAAGTATCTAGCTGTTCTACCATCAAAGTACAGATGGCAGCAATTTCCAATTCTCTTACTGGAAAAAATAATGCTTCTTTGGCATCTTTAAAAATTTGGAAAGACTTTCTTAGAGGAACCTTTCTCCTGCATCCTCCCATTAGGAAACCAGTACTGCCATGAAATATTACTGCTATGCTCCAGGTGCTAACTTAATCTCCCTTTTAACCTGCAGCTGCTGTAGATATTATATTTCTGAGCTTGAAGACATTCTTCTTGGTCACTACCACCTCAACAAGACAAATTATAGAGTTACAGGCTCTCTCATGTAAGCCTGCTTACTTAGTTTTCCCAAAGGATCAGGTCTCTCTGTGAGCTAATGGATACTTCTTCCCAAAGGTGATATCTGTAACTAAAATCAATTCATAGAGTTACCACTGTTTTTGGATCAGGTTTCTGTCTGAGCTAGTGGATACTTCTTCCCAAAGGTGATATCTGTAACTAACTTGAATAAATTCATAGAGTTACCTCTGTTGTTGGACCAGGTTTCTCTCTGAGCTAATGGATACTTCTTCCCAAAGGTGGCATCTGCAACTAATTAAATCAATTCATAGAGTTACCTTTGTTTTTTCCTAAGCTTTCAAACAAAGGGGAATACATTCTTCACATACTAGGTGTGCATCACCATCTCAGTTTCTGTCTGCATCAAACAAAAATCTCAGAAAATCTGATCAACTCTCTATTACCTACTCTAACGCTAGACTTGGAAAAGTTGTTGCAAAAGTTACTCTCTCCTGATGGTTATCAAATGTTGCCTCCTTTGTCTATGCATTATTGGGTTTTCAGTTACAGTCCAAACCAAAGTCCCATTCAACCAGAGCAGTGTCTACCTCTACAACCTTTCTAAGAGACTACTGATTGATGACATCTGTGCAGCAGTGACCTGGTCCATTGTGCATACCTTTGTTACTCACTGTAAACTGGATGTACAGTCCAGATTTCACTCTTTGTTTGGCTTCACCATCTTCAGGAATGACCTTCCGTGATAGAACCTTGTAAAACAGCTTGAGAATCTGTCCCATATGTTGAATTGGACAAAAACAGACCACATTGGATGTGAAAGTTAATGTAGTTACAATAATGATATATCCATATTGTCTGATTTTTGTCCGGTTCAACCTCCCATCCCTCCATCCCACTTCCAAATTATATTTTATGGATAGCTTCGAGGTCAGGTGACTTCCCCTGTACACCCTGTCTGTGACCAATATTGTCTGTGACCAGTACTGTCACATTATGTTAAGGATTGTACCTGGTCCATTTAGATCTCATACATTTAGAGACTACCCTTTTTCCTTTAATAAATATATACATTTTTCTATAGAGCACACTTGGTCTGAGGTATTGGAGTGTAATACAGGGAATTACAGGTAGGGTAGGATTCAGAGCCCCAGAACCAAGAAAACTTTAGATTCGGTGCTGAGGTCAGATCCATTCGGATCCTACATCCCATATATTGAACTGGATCAAAATCAGACAATATGAGTATATTGTTACGGTAAGTACAGAGCTTTCATTTCATACACATTCTGATTTTGGAAGGATGCCTCTAACCTTTTCTCAGAGCTATAACTTTCATTTTAAAACTGAAAACTATTTTAAGAACATGTAGTACCAACATTTAAAGGTGTCTCTAATTTGGGGCCTTTTTTTTCTAACTCAAGGTAAACATTGAGAGACTTACATCTATTAACAATGTTAGCCCAGTGAGCTTTTCCTGCAAATGTCCTAATCACCAGACCTGAATATGCTTTACCCATCATTTTCCTCTGTCGGGCCATAATATTGCACAGATCCAGACCACAGAAAATAAGATTTCACACACATAGCAATACTGAATTTTGGTGCACATCCATAGAAAAGGTAACTTTAAGGTCCTCTTCTCTCCTTAGCACTCTTACCTACCTTTTAAGCTGCTAAACACAATAAATGCCAACTACTTGCCATCAGACTTTCAGTATGTGAAAATAACATATGTACTCAGAAGTAACTCAAATATAAAGTTAAACAATCTGCATGTTTCATTAGCAGTGAGTAAAAAAAAAACATTTTCAAGCTTGTTCTGGCATCTTGGAACAATCTGCCTGGTTCTGTTGCCACTGTAGATAATCTCACAATCATAAAAACAGACCAAAAAATAAAGTTACATGTCCTTATGCCTATTTTTTTTTTGTACTTTTAAATATTTTACATACTTTAATTGTTTTGATTTATGCATACTCACAGCTTTACTATACAGAATTGAGATGTACTTCATTTTACTTAATTTGTTTATATTTTCTATGTGTTATCCATTCTGCCCAGGTTTCATGTACACACTAGATCCATGCATGTATGCGCACACATTTCCATTATGTATTATTTCTACAAGGTCTGTTATGCCTTGCTCATCTTTGTTGTATCTGCCTCATGGACCAGACATTGAGTGGAATTGGTTTTGTACCAGCCCTCTAACTCCTGACCCACTCAACAAACTATAAATAATAAAAATAAAGGCAGTAAAATATTCTTCTGAAATTTTCATGGAATATTACTGGAATAATTACCTAAGAAACACTCTAACTGGACTGCTATCCTAAAAGATAATTGAGCAGCTGCAGCTTAAGTAATAATACAAAAATAATTTGTAATGTTTTTATGACACAGCATATAAAAAAAAAAGAGTACAAGTATGACTTTTATACACAAATACATGTTATTTTTAAGCCTAAGATCACAACAATTCTCCATGTTTGTGTTTTTGAAAGATTTCTTATTTCTTATGCTACTGAAACTGGTAGCTTCAGTTTTATTTTAAACATATTACCTGCAATTTAGAGAGTTTCTTTGTACCCAGGTTAACTGGCTAACATGGGTTAATCAAGTAGTGCAGTGGAGGATAAGTCAAAGTAAGAGACAAGGTAATACTTTGAACACTGCTCTGTCATACCTGACAGTGTCACTGTTTTCCATTCCAGCCCGCATGTCATGGTAGCATAGGCAGTCCTCTACACATGCATGCATGTGTGTGTGTGTGTGTGTGTGTGTGTGTGTGTGTGTGTGTGTATATATATATATATATATATATATATATATATATATATATATATATATATATGTATGTATATATATGTATATATGTATATATATATATATATATATATATATGTATAAATAAATATAGATATGTATAGATGAGTTCCTATCAGAAGCACACGTTTTTAGAAACTTGAAATTCATATTGTCGAGACGGTGTTATCGGGTTTCCGAAAACTCAATGCTTTTGAATTGTGGTACATTGCAGATCGGGAAATTTACCCTTTTCCCACTGTAGTGTGATCTTGGAGTTGATTTAATATGCAGGGGTGTGGGGGTGCAGGGGTACTTGCCCCCTACAAAAACAGAAAAAAGTAGATTTTTGTTGTTTTTTGAAGTTCAAATTTTTGAAAACTCGATCATATCATTTTGATGAATTTCAAGTTTCTGAAAACTCGAGCTTCTGACATAGACCAATATATATATATATATATATATATATAAATATATATATATATATATATATATATAAATGTGTGTGTGTGTGTACACACACACACACACACACACACACACACTTGACATCTCATACCTACCTCCTGTTATGGAACCTCTCAGACCCACACACACACACAGTTGGCATCTCATACCTACCTCCTGTTACGGAACTTCCCAGACACACACACACACACACACACACACACACACACACACACACACACATTCAGCTGCATTCATACAACTACAGACACACGCATACTCTTCCACAGATGCATACACACATTCAGACACCCTTATCTATGGCTCTGCTACACCGACCTGTAGTCACTATATCAGCTGTGGCCAGTCTCTTGAGTCTCTAAATACTTCTTCCAAGTTATACCAGAGTTTTGGTAACTTCTTGGGGAGCTCTCCCAGCCTAGCACATTATCAGTCAGCTTCCCAAGTAAGACCACTGTCATTGCAATGCCCACCTCAAGAGGAAATCCAGAATGGAAGAGAGGTCTCCAAACTGGATGTGGAAACCTCCTGAGTTAAGACTCCTGCATTGCGGTAAGCCTTTTGGAACCCTGCCTGTGGTTTTGCAGATGTTGCGGTTTGTCAGTCCTGGTAGCACATCTGTCCTTAGTTTGACCATTCCTACAAATGTCTGTATCTTTATGCTACTTACATTACTTACTCTTATAACATTTTCCAGTAGTCTTAGAAAACTTTAAAATGAACAGTTCCTGCAAATTCAGTCATTTTTTATGACATAATATTTTAGTGCAGGAAAAACTGAGTTGAAGAATCTTGGTCTCAGTTATCAAGAACAAAGTTACAGTGACCCAGTGTAACATGTTATCATGTAAGTTCATATTTTTCCACTTTTCTTCCTTCTTTGACAGTTATTCCTGACTGTTGCAGATCTTCTCTCATGCAATCTACTCATGTCTTGGCTAGATGTTTTCATTTCCTCTTGCCTTCATCCTATCTAAAACAAATCTTCTTTACCAAATCATCTTCTGTTTTCCTGCACAAACAGCATAACCTCTGTCATCTATTGTCCTTGACTTTTCTGAAATGGACACTATTTTGGCATCTGTTCTGTTTCTTCTTTTCTTAATCTGTAACATACCTCCCCATTTCATCTTAACCATTTTCAAACCCAGAAAATATGCAGCAGAACTGATTCTTATTTTAACAAACATTACAGTAAGGAGGTTTTCCACAGTAATAAGAAGTTAGTTTAGTAGGGGGGTTTGTAAGTGTTATTATGTACCATGACTTGTGAAGAATAAACTTTTCCATAAGGTACTATATTTTCTTATAGAGGTCCTCAGATATTTCCAAGTATAGCTGCTTTATTAAAAATAAAACGTTCTTCCTAAACTGAAGCCTGAAAGGATGAATTAGTAAAATAATAAATATTTTTTGGCAAAAAATTCAGGAAAAAACAAATTGATGGTTAGCCCTGTACAACACATTGCATGAGCTACTTGGCCTTAGGGCATGCCGTTACCATAATTTCAGATATTTGCACATCTGACAGAACAAGTAATGCAGATGTTCTTCGTTCCACATTGCTGCAGTCCTAACTATTGGGTAGTCCGCTGTCCAGTCGGCCCGAATACCAGAGTATATGGCTGACGTCGGTCAGGGCGCATTAGACTGACGTCAGTACGTCAGGGTACTAATGCGCATGACCGACGTCATATCCTCAGTCTTTTTTGCCGCATGGTCCGATGCAGAAGCAGTTTTGCGAGTGCAGGTTGGCGTTCTGAAATTTTCTGAAGTCGGAGTTTCAGACCGAATCAGAGTTGGCTAAGTACCCCGTTGGGGAACATTTTGGTTTTCTTGCCTCAGTATTTAACCGGATGTCAGAAAAAGTGAATAACTGTATTTCTTGTGGGAAACAGATACCTCATCGGGATTACCATACCTTGTGTATACCTTGTTTAGGGCCTGAGCACGGCGTTGTTGGATGCGCTCTTGTGCTAGGTTTAACAAACGCACTATTAAGAGAAGGTTAGACTGTGCCAGGTTAGTGTTTGGGAAGCGTTGTAATTATAAAATGCCGTCGGATGCTCCGGCGCCGCTTCGTCCAAAAAGCGCAAGGACAAATCAGCGAAGCCTAGGGTTGATGAACCGACAGTCCCGGACGTCGGTTCTTTAGAAGGCTCAGTGGAGCCAGAGGTTTTGCCAGGAGTTTCTTTGGAGTCTCAGGCAGAGACTTTACTGTTACAGGATGTGCCTTCTCAGGAGGTAGGCCAGGCTGAGCGGGCTTCTCAGGTAACTGTTCTTCCCTCTCTTCCCAAGGGAGTTAGAGCCTCTCCTTCTGTTTCCAAAACTTCTCTGAGAGGTAGGCCAAGTTTAGCTTCAGTGGGGGCTTCTCCTAGCACTTCAGGTTCTATGCCTAAGAAACATATGCTTAAAATGGCAGAAGATTTGATTACTATGATTAGAGGTTCTATGCCCCCTCCTGATAAGAGGCCTAGGGTGGAACCTGAGTTTGATAGTTTTGAACAGTGTTCAGAGGCTTCTGAGGCTTCTGGAAGATTTGCAGGAGTATCCTCCTTATTCTGATTCTGATGTGGATGATTCCACTCCTACAGCTTCTCCTCCTGAGGATTTCTCATTTTCAGAGACTCTGCATTCCATGAGGGAGCACTTTAAATGGGAAGGCCAGGATTACTCTGATTCCAGGAAAAGGCTTAGGAATTCTTGTTTTATCCCAGCATAGGCCCTTAGCTATACCTCCTGTGTTGAATGTGGTGGAAGATGTTTTTGCAGAGGCTTCCCTGAACCCTGACTCTTTGCCTCCTGCTCCTGTTAAACCTGATAGGTACTATAGGGTGCCCGAAGCTCATAAGTATTTGTTTAAGAGTCCTAGGGCGGATCCAGAAACTGTTTCTCAGGGGCCTAAAGGTGTTAAGGCCTCTGTGGTTAAAAATCCTGTTCCCACTGATAAAGAGGCAAGGGCTTTGGATAGGTGGGGAAAGAAAGTGTATACTTCTTCCACTCTAGCCATGAGGCGTTGAATTGTCAGTTTCACATGCTAAAATATCAAAATTATCTCCTTTCACAATTGAAATCTAAGGTGGATGCTTTGGCGGAAGGTATTGAGTGTAAAGAGTTGCTGGATTTAGTTCATGTGTCTGAACAAGTGGGTAAGCATTCTTTGCAATGTGGTTTTGATGCTGTACAGGCCTCCTCGAGGGTGGCTGCCACTAGTTCTGTTCTTCGCAGGCATGCCTGGTTGAGGGATCAGAATTTAGCTGAGCATGTTAAGACAAGGATTTTGGATGCTCCTTTACAGTCTGATGTGTTGTTTGGTTCGCCTGTGGAAGCAGTTTTAAAGAAAATGGAGGACAAAGCTAAGTCTATGCAAACTGTTAAAGATTTTTGCAGGTGCAGCCACCAAGTTTAGTAGAAATTGGCCTGCTAAGGGGTGGACATATCCTGCTTATGATTCCCAGTCTAGGGGTAGGTCTAGACGTGGTAGGGGCAGAGCTCAAGGTTCCTTTAGGCCTAGAACAGGAGTTCACCTGCTCAGACTTCTGGTGAGGGCAGGGGTCAGTCCTTTCGTAAACAGACCCAATGACCTGCCTTTTCAGCTGCCAGTAGATTCTCGTCTGGCAGCTCCTTTGGGAGGAAGACTGTCTCTTTTCAAAGAAAATTGGGATTTAATTACTCAAGACAGATGGGTGTTGGATATCATTCACCACGGTTACAGGTTTTATTTCCATACATTGCCCCTTTCAAAGGCATGCCAGACGTTCCTCCTCCACAAAGAAAAGAGGCTCACAAGCAAATTTCTCAGTTACTCCAGATGGGGCCATTCAGCCAGTCCCTGTATCAGAAAGGGGCCTAGGATTTTATTCTCGCCTGTTCCTAGTACCAAAGAAGGGGAACACGTGGAGACCAATTTTGGATTTATCTCTCCTCAACACTTATCTGGACATTCCCAAGTTCAAGATGTTGACGTTACAACAGCTTTTACCTCTGCTGGGCAAAGATCACTGGATGGTAACTTTAGATCTCAAGGAAGCTTACCTTCATGTGCCTATAAGGCTAAGTTGCAGGAAGTATCTGCGGTTTCGAGCTGGAAATTCTCATTATCAGTTCTCTGCATTGCCCTTTGGCTTATCTACTGCCCAGAGTATTCACAAAGGTTCTGGCTCCAGTGATAGCTTACTTCAGGCTACAAGGAATTCAAATCTATCCTTACCTGGACGACTGCCTGATTCTGGCTCAAGAAAAGGAAGACCTTCTACAGCATCTGGAATATGTTATAGCAGTGCTAAGATGCCTAGGGTATTCTGTGAACGAAATAAAGTCCAGTCTAGTACCCTCTCAAGACATGTGCTTTCTGGGTGTGAGACTGAATACAGCAGCCCAGATGGCCTTTTAACCCCGGACAAACAAAAGAGTCTATCCCTTTACTTCCATCAACTATCTCATCAGTCCGTGCTGACTGCAAGGACAGTCCTTCAAGCATTAGGGTTCATGGCATCTTGTATTCTGGTGCTTCCCAATGCCAAACTGCATATGAGGAAGCTGCAATGGTATCTCAAAAATGTATGGACACAGCACTGCCAGGATTTGGACACTGTCATTCAAATAGTACCTTGCCTTCAAAAAGAATTTTTGTGGTGGGCTCAGGAATGTCACCTAAACAAGGGACTCTCTGTGACCCGGCCAGAGGCGAGTCAGATTTTAATGACAGATGCCTCGGACATTGCTTGGGGAGCTCATCTAAATGGAAAGTGGATACAAGACAAGTGGCCTGCCAGACTACAGCATCTACATATCGACATGAAGGAGATGTTAGCAGTCCAGTTTGCATTAATGGCTTTCAAGGAGTTACTTCTTCCAGGGCAGGTGTTGATTCTAACAGACAACACAACTGTCATGTGGTACATCAACAAACAAGGGGAACACATTCTTATCCTCTATGCAGGCAAGCAATGATTTTATGGGAGGCTGCGCTCAGCTTGCAACTAACTCTTCAGAAATGGTTTCTGCAGGTGTCACAGAACTCCTTAGCAGATGTGTTAAGCAGACAAATCATGGATCCCCACGAGTGGAAACTGGATCTTCATGTATTTCAGAAATTGACAGTGTCATGGGGAACTCCAGACATAGATCTGTTCGCTTCTCCACTAAACCACCAGCTGCCACAGTTTTGCACAAAGGGGTTTCATCACACAGCTTGGAAAGTGGATGCTCTTTCTTTCAGTTGGAAAAATCTTCATGTGTATGCCTTTCCACCTCTGCCTCTTCTTCCAAAGGTGCTCTTAAAGGTCAGACAAGACAAGCCAAGGATGATTTTAATAGCTCCAGATTGGCCTCGGCAACACTGGTACCCACTACTAAGGAGTCTGGTAAGGAAGCCTCCATGGCCTTTACCTCTGATTCCACATCTGTTATCTCAGAAGGACGGTCATCTGCTCAATGTCAAGCTTCACTCACTTCATCTAACAGCCTGGCATATTCTGTGTTGAAACACAGTAGGTCTCAACTTCCTCAACAAGTTTTAAATGTGATTATGGAAGCTAGAAGACCTAGTACAAGGAAAGTGTACGCAGAAAAGTGGAAGAGGTTTTTATTTTGGAGTACAGCAAAGAATTTGGAGATTTCTGAGCCTAATTTGAATGGGGCTCTTCAATATCTTACTGAGTTATTGGACAAAGGTTTGTCCTTCTCTTCCATTAAGATTCATGCTGCAGCAATTTCAGCTCACTATGATTGTGACCCACCATTGTTTTTGCATCCTTTGTTCAAGCAGTTTCTTAGAGGGGCAAAGAATATAAGACCCCCGTAGAGCTCCTACTCCTGCTTGGGATCTCAATTTTGTGTTGGAAAAACTTACTCTACAACCTTTTGAGCCTCGGCTACTGCTGAATTGAAATACTTGTCATGGAAGACTGATTTTCTGTTGGCTATTACTTCTGCAAGAAGGGTGTCTGAGTTGCAGGCCCTTATGGCAGTAGAGCCCTTTTGATTTTCCATAAGGATAGGGTATCATTACGTACTAATCCTTCCTTTATGCCTAAGGTGGTTTCTAGTGTGGCTTTAAACCAAACTATTCATTTGCCTACTTTTTATGCAGACCCCCAAAATAAAGGGGAAAAGATTTTGCACACTTTAGATGTACATAGGCAATTGCGTTATTATTTAAGCAGGACTAAGGATTTTAGGCAGTCTCAGCAGTTGTTTGTTTCTTTTGCTTTGAGTTCAAGAGGGCAAGCCTGTGTCAAAACAAACTATTTCTAGGTGGATTGGGTTTTGCATTGCATTTTGTTATTCCCATCATGGCAAGGAGATTCCAGCTGGGATTAGGCCTCATTCCACTAGGGCTACTGCCACTTCAACAGCATTTCTAAGGGGGGTGGCAACTAAGGACATTTTGGAGGCAGCTACTTGGAGTTCAGTGCATACTTTCTCTAAGCATTATCACCTTCCTCTCTACTCTAAGTCTAGGGCTGGTTTTGCCACAGCTATTTTGCAAGGCATGTTGTCAGCTCCTGCTTCTTTATGATTTGCCAGCCTCCCTTACCTCTGCTTTGGGATTCTACCCAATAGTTAGGACTGCAGCAATGTGGAGCGAAGAACATAGTACAGTTTTGTACCTACCATAAATGTAGATGTTCGAGGATCCACATTGCTGCAGTCCAATTTACCCTCCCTCCTTCCCCTCTGTGTTTAGGGGTGGTTGTGTAGGTGAGGTTTTATGCTGATATTTTTGTATATATTTTTGTATATATTGTACATATTTCTGGTGCAGGTATATTGGGCCTTGTCTTTTTAGGGTCTTCTGACATCTGGGGCAAGAAAAGACTGAGGATATGGCGTCGGTCATGCGCATTAGTACCCTGACGTACTGACGTCAGTCTAATGCGCCCTGACCGACGTCAGCCATATACTCTGGTATTCGGGCCGACTGGACAGCGGACTACCCAATAGTTAGGACTGCAGCAATGTGGATCCTCGAACATCTACATTTATGGTAGGTACAAAACTGTACTTTTTGATATAAGATTTAAATGATGCAAAATATCATTTTCTTTGAGAAAAGAGAGAATTTTAGTTCTGATTTCATATGAATACAAAGTAGTAGTATAATTTTGATATAAACATGTTTATATGCACTGAGTTTGGTGGACTGGAAATGTTAACTTCCTATGCTTGTTTTGAACAGTATGACAAAAAAAAAAACAAAAACAACAACAACAAAAAAAGCAAAAAAAAAAACAGAACATCCAAATAGCTATGTATAGGACTGCTGGTGGCACTTCCAGTATAAGACCATACTTTTAAAATCATTTGAAATATTCTGGCACGTTTCTAAGAAATATATATAGTGTGACTATCAATCAGAGAATGCAGTTAGTTGGTGACTTGAAATATAAAGACATGTCCATGACTTTATCTTCATGTAATTTGCATCACTACTTACAAGTTTAAACGTGAAGATTGTAAGCAGAAATCCAGAGATGGAAATCTTCTGTATGTGTTTAGGAGAAATATATAAATATAATTTTTACTTGGGGTATAAAGACAGTGAACATATGATGCATTAATAGAAGGCATATGCCCACTCCTTCCAGTAAAGCACATGGAAAGCAAAGTTCATACACACACACATCCCAGCATCCAGAAACAAGCCAACACACTCGACACTCGTTTGCATTCACAAAACATCCACATGCATGCTCCAGCACACACACGCACACACACACACACACACACACACACACACACACACACACACACACACACACACACATACATTCAGCTGCATTCATGCCACTACAAAAACACACACTTCCACAGCGAGCACACAGATACACACACACACACACACACACACACACACACACACACACACACACACTCACACCTGCATGTTTTTTTACACTTACCTGTAATTGCTGTATGAGCTGTGACCAGTCTCACAGAAATGAATAAGTGTGTACTGTCAAAAGACTGGTTGTATATTGTCCTCCGTGGTAAAAAAATAACATGTCAGAGTGAGTGTCCGAATGCTTCTCTCAGGTTATTCCAGAGCAGTGGTAATTTTCTGGGGAGCTCCCCCAACCTGCTGCATTAGTGATCAGCTTTCCCCAGTAAGGCCATTGCCCATGCTGCATCCATCTCTAGAGGAAATCCAAAATGGGATAGAGGTCACTGAAGTAGAAAAGCTTATTACCATGATTTGGAAACCTCCTGCGTTAAGACTTCTTCATTGCAGTAAGCCCTTTGGAATCCTCCATGTGGTTTTGCAGATGTTGCTGGCTGTTTGTCAGTCCAGATACCCAGTCTGTCCCAAGTTTGACCCTTCCTACAAATGCTTCATACTACCTATAATGCTTTTTCTTATTACATTTTCATGCAGTCAGAAAAGTTTAAAAGTAACATTTTCTGTAAATTCAGACATTTTGTTGTGTTAATATTTTAGTGCAGGGAAAACTGATTTGAAGAATGTTGGCCTCATTCTCAACAGCAAAGTTACAATGATGTAATATATTTTATCATTCTCCTACTGTCTAATGACAGTTATTCCTGACTGTTGCAGATTTTCTTTCATTCAGTCCAATAATTCCTGATTCCTCTTGCTGTCTTCCTGCCCTTCCCAAATCTTCTTTACCAAATCATTTCTTCTTTCCTTCACATATGATAGAGCCACTGTAAGCTGTTCTCCTTGTCCTTTCCTGCAACTGATCCTATTTGGGCTTTTGCTTTGGGTCTTCATTTCCTCATCTTCAACATACCTAATGATGTTAGGTAGTCCAATCTCACCTTCATTTTTACATATGGGTTCGGAGCCGATCCTTTGCTCCGACTCGGCTGATTTTCAAGCTGGAAGACTTCTGGTTGGCTCATTGCTAAGCAGGTATCCCATGGTGCACCAGTGCAATCCCCAGATCTCGTTTGCCGCGTCGACTAGTTCGGATGTGCTTCTCTTGGCTCTGGCTAAGTTTTTGAAAGTTGTCATTATTCTAGTATCTTTGCATAATTATTGTATATATACATTATAGGACTTATCTTTGTTGTCTTGTGGTTGTTGTATGACCCTTTTAGTGGTATCCTGTGTACCAGTAGTTAGGCGCAGTTGCGCTTTACCTAGAATCGCTGGTTTGGCGGTTTCACCTTTCAATTCTCATTATTCTAGTATCTTTGCATAATTATTCAGTTTATTCATTATAAGGCTTATCTTTATTATCTTGTGGTTGTTGTGTGACGTTATTAGTGGTATCCTGTGTACCAGTAGTTAGGCACAGTTGCGCTTTACCTAAATCGTTAGTTTTGGCGGTTTTGCTTCTTCCTGTTATTTACAGTTAGGATTTACCTAAATTGCCTTGTGGCTTTGTTTGACAAGTTAGACAAACTTTCCTTTTCCTTGTCTAGAGTATTAGTTGGTGAGTTCGCCGTTGTTAATCAATAGGGGCTCCTATTGATTATTTCCTGTCAAGCTATTATTGTTGACTGGTGGTCTTTAGCGGGGATCAGCTAAAGTCGTAATTTCTTATCCTTGTTAATTGCTACCCTTGAGCAAGTGTGTGTGTGTGTTGCCTTCTTGGTCTGCTTAAATTAGAAGACCCGGCTCTTCACAGGGCTAGGCCCGTTTAACTTAGAGGACCTAGTCCTCATGTTGCTTCCACTGTAATTTGTTTAAAATATTCTCGTGTGTGACTGACTGTATCTAGTGTTTATTGGAAAATCTAGGTTCCTGTCTTACACCAGGCTAGACCCGTTTAACTTAGAGGACCTAGTCCTCGTGTTTTTTCTTCTGTAGGGCTAGGCCTGTTTTAGTTAGAGGACCTAGTCCTCAGTCTTTTTCTTCTCTTCCTTTTTTCCCTTTGATTGCTTGTAGGTTTTTCAATGTCTATAAGGATAGCAAGGAGCACAAATCTGGGTTTAAAAAATGTATGAAGTGCTCCCAGAAAATGTATTTGACTGATAGCCACAGTAGCTGTGTCTACTGTTTGGGAGCCATCCATTTGCAAGAATCATGTTTGTTTTGTCATGCTTCATCTCCTAGAGTGTTGCAGGAGAGAAAGAACACACTTTTACTCAGGGGTCTTTTGAAGCCAACCTTCGAGGAAGCTTTGTCTGGTTCTTCGGCTTCCTCCTCTAAGTCTTCTAAGTCAAGAGCTGACTCAAAATCTAAAGTTGCAAAAAGGCCTTCTCTGGCACCGGCTACTGTTTTGGAGCCGCCTGCCAAACTAATAAAACCTGCCTCCTCGACTCCTCAGTCTTCGGAGCCGAAGGAGAGCACTGTGGTTTTGGAGTCGGTCACAGATACTTTGGTGCCGACTGCTGAATCTTTACTAATAGTTGACTCTGCTTCTTGGAGCCGGTCTGTAGAGCCCCGACTGGTCTCTGTGATGGTCAAATCTCCAGTGCCTGCTAGGTCAAGATCCCCAACCTTATTTTCCAGGTCTTCCAGGAGTCTTTTGGAAGAAGATGTGGAGAGGGTAGTACTGAGACTCTTCAAGTCGTCTGCCCTGCCTAAATTTTTGTTGGCTCTGACCCAATCGGTCTCGGAGCCACTCAAACCAGTCTTATCTCCATCAGTGATTCCTCCTCTGAGCCATGTTGGGTTTTCGGAGCAGGAGTGCTTGTTACCAATGGAGGAACCCTCGGTTCTGGCTCCCCTTGCTGTTGCATTGGAGCTGAGTTCGGCTCCGACACGTTCGGCTCCATCCGTTGTGTCCAGGGACCGAAGCTCTTCTGTCGGCACCAAAGGGGAGGTTTTGAATCGATCTTAGTCGGTTCCGAGCCTTCCTCTCGGTGTGTCCGCCAGGGTGAGCTCGGACCCTGCATCTATCTCGGAGCTCATGGCTCTGGCTCCGACACAGTCCTTTGACTCTTTAGAGCAGGGACGGTCTTCGGAGTCGGAGAGATCTGCTTTTGAGGTGATGAGGAGTGTGCTGTCACAAGCTACAGCCCCTGCCGGTGGTACAAGCACTCTTCCCCCCAGGTCTCCCAATTCGGTCTCAGTCCCTACTCTCTCCGGAGACAGCAGAGACCCACAGCCTCAGGAGCCACCCCAGCTGGTGGCCCCCACTCTTCCGGGGCATCCCCAGAAGGTCCTTTTGAGGAGCCCCCATTGAAAAGAGTATGCAAGAGGAAGCATATTGACTCCCAGGATGAGTCTCTGACATCGGACACTGACCTCGATGAGTCGGAGGGGTCCCCTAAGTTGTCCTCTGATGATGTCTCCTTTGTGGACATTCTAGAGATCCTTAAACAGAGGTGCGACTGGCCCACTGTCAACCCTTCTGATGAGGAGTCCATGTACCTGAAGGCTTTCGGCTCTCAACCCTCTGCCTCTTGGGTGTCTCCACCTTTCGACAAGCTAATGGATCTGGTTAGTCGGAAGGTGTGGGATACTCCCGATGCCATGGAGCCAGTACCTAGAAGACCAAATAAGTACCTGTCTACCCCTCCTGGAAAAAAGTCTTGTCTAAGGGCGTTCCAATAGATGCCATGGTGGTGGTGGCAGCCACGAAGAAGGAGTTGGCGGAGACTTCTTCCTCTGTACATCCGCCAAACAAGGAGTCTCGACAGATGGACAGATTTGGGAAGCACGTATTTATTTCAGCGGCCTGTACACTTCGATTCCTGAATTATCTTACCCATTTCACGAGGTTGCAGAGGGATCTCCTCAAGGAGTTAGGAGATTCCATACAGGGTGCTTGTCCTGAGGGAGTCCCGGATAGGATCTGTACTCAGTTATCCACCCTAAATTCCGTAGTTAACTCCTCCATGCGGCTCATATCTCAAGCGGCCGATGAAGCGAGCAGAGAAGCGGGTTCAGGAGTTGCCCTTAGGTGCCACTCCTGGATGGTCTTGTGTAATTTTGCGGAGCCGTTCAAGTCCACCTTCACCAATGCCCCTTTTGATGGTTCCTCCTTGTTTGGTTCTAAGGTGAAAGATACACTCACTCGGTGTGAATGGGAAGTTAAGACTCTCTCTGCAGTGGGAGTCCGTTTTACCGTCCCCTCTCGACCATACACCAAAGGTCAAAGGGAAGATAAGATGTGGTTCAAAAAGTCCAAGAGAGCCTTTCCAGACACACACAGTGAATCCTCCTTCAGAGGCAGAGGAGGAGGAAATGGTAGACGTCGCCCTAGAGGCAGGGGTGATCCGCAATACCAGCAAGGCCGCGGTTCCTTTCGAGGGCGGCCTTATCAGCGCTCCTGATGTGGGGCCCGACTGCGTTTCTCTGGGACCAGTCGGGGGTCACATCTCTTGTATCCAGAAGCCTGGCTAAATTTAACCCAAGACAAGTGGGTACAAAGAGTCGTCACCAGAGGATATATCATACCCTTTTCCCTTCCACCGTTTGTTCCAGAGAAGATCCCAGATGTTCCACCCAATCACAGGGATCAGCCAACTGTGGAGATCAACAAGTTGCTCACAAAAAGAGTCATCCAGCCTGTGCCAGCAGACCAGATAGGATCCGGAGCTTACTCCAGGTTCTTTTTAGTCCCAAAACGAACCATGGACTGGAGGCCAATATTGGACCTCAGCAGATTAAACAAATCCATGAAAAAGAACAAGTTTCGGATGGTAACACTGCAGTCGATACTCCTGTTGTTAGGGAAAGACTATTGGATGTGCTCTCTAGATCTCCAAGACGCCTACCACCATATAAAAATGGACAAGGCGTCAAGAAGGTATCTGCGCTTCCAGCTGAGAGCCAGCCATTATCAGTTTCGTGCTCTGCCCTTTGGTCTCACCACAGCCCCACAGGTGTTCACCAAATGCATGGCAGTAGTGACAGCTCACCTGAGAAGTCAGGGATTCCAGGTGTTTCCGTATTTGGACGACTGGCTCCTGACCATCCCCACCAGGCATCTACTTCTCCAGAACAGGGACATCACCATCCAGCTTTGTGCTCAACTAGGGATCTCCATAAATTGGGAAAAATCTGCATTACTGCCCTCGCAGTCTGTGATTTTTATAGGCGCAGAGGTAGACATAGTGCATATAACAGTTCGTCTTTCCGCCGAAAGAGCACAAAACCTCATCTCACAAGTTCAGCGACTTCTCCCACTTTGGAAGGTCAAAGCAAAGTGGATTCTTCAATTTCTTGGAACGATGGCCTCAACCATTCTGTTAATAACTCTAGCCAGGTTGCATATGAGAATCCTTCAATGGCTCCTGTTCTCCCAGTGGTCGTTCCAATACCTACCGCTGAATCACTCTATTCTGCTGACAGAATCATGCAAAAATGACTTTCATTGGTGGATATCCCCCAATAATTTGTTCACGGGAGCTCCCTTTGAGTCTGCCCAACCCGCTGCCACTGTGACCACGGATGCCTCCCAGGTCGGGTGAGGGGGGGAGCATTATCTGGGCAGGACTGTCCACAGCACGTGGCAAGAACACAAGGCTCATCTGCATATCAGCATTCTAGAGATGAGAGCGGTGCTTCTGGCATTCAAGCACTTCAGTACCTTCTTCCTCCAGGGAAGATTGCGATACAATCAGACAAAATGTCGGTTGTGTGGTATATCAACAAACAGGGCGGTACCAGATCTTACCCACTCTGTTCAGAAGCCATGCGTGTTTGAGAATGGGCGATTTCTTCCCAGAGCTTTCTGGTGGCAACGCACATTCCGGGGACAACCAACGTGATAGCCGACAAGCTGAGCCGGGCAATCCTGCTGCCCCATGAGTGGTCTCTGAAATGGGAAATAGTGGAACAGATTTTCCTAAAATGGGGACAACCTTGCTACGACCTTTTTGCCAGTCCAATCAATGCCAAGTGCAACAGTTATTTTTCCCTAATTCCCCCTCCGGGGGAAGCACCCAGAGACGCTCTGGTACACGATTGGCCCACGGAACTTCTCTATGTCTTCCCTCCTTTTCCTCTAATCTCCAAAGTGATACAGAGAGCCAACCGACTGGGAAGCAAGTTGATCCTCATTGCTCCTTAATGGCCTCATTAGGTCTGGTTCCCCTTCCTCGAGCCTCTTCTCCTGGACGATCCTTGGATCCTGGACCCAGTTCCAGATCTACTGACCCACATGTCGAGTTCGCTACACCCCTCTCTCCACACCCTCAAATTGACAGCTTGGCTGATCCAGTTCCATCTGTAGTGAGGCTTCATGATGCTTCATCATTAGTGTCCCGTATTCTTTTATCCTCAAACAAACCATCAGCCAGAATACTGTATGACAGTAAGTGGAAAAGGTTTTCTATTTTGGCACAGAAAATGAATGTGGATCCTTACACCGCTTCCGTTCCCGTAATTCTGGAATTCCTTTCAGATCTTTTTCAGCAGGGATCTGCCACAGCCACCATCAAAGTACAATTGGCAGCTATTTCACATTTTTATTTGGGATCTCCAAATGTTAATCTTATGTTGCATAAGTTATGTAAAACCTTCTTGAGAGGAGCCACCTTGCTGAGACCACCTTTACAGGAACCTGTAGCTTCTTGGGACTTAAATTCTGTGTTGTCCAAACTAACATCCCCTCCTTTTGAACCGTCTCATTCAGCTTCTTTAAAGTATTTGTCTTGGAAGACTGTGTTTTTGGTAGCTATTACATCAGCCAGACATGTTTCTGAGCTACATGCCCTGTCTATTAAACCACCTTATTTAGTTTTTCATAAAGACAGGGTTTCTTTACGTACCAATCCTTCGTTTGTCTCCAAAGTTTGTTCTTCTGCCACATTGAACCAGTCCATTGAACTTCCAGTCTTCTTTCCCAGTCATAGCAATGCAGCGGAATACCGTTTTCACCAGTTGGATGTTCACAGACAGCTGTGTTTCTATTTGAAACGGACCAAAGAATTTCGGAAGTCAGACCAACTGTTCGTTTCCTTCTTCTGATTCCAGATTGGGTTTGCCAATTTCTAAGGAGACATTGTCTAATTGGATTTCGAGTTGCATAGCTTTCATCTACAGCTCGGTGGGCAGACCCTTACCTCACAGGATCAAAGCTCACTCTACCAGGTCTCTGTCTACCTCTGCAGCCTTCCAAGCCAGGGTACCAATTGATCATATCTGTGTGGCAGATACGTGGGCTACCCCTCACACTTTTATTACTCATTATAAGTTGGATTTGGCTTCTAGGGGTAGAACATCCTTTGGCTCTACGGTGCTCAGGAGTATCTCCCAATAAGCCACCCAAGAATTAGGCCCTAGGGACGCTGTCCCATATGTAAAAATGAAGGTGAGATTGGACTACCTAACATAAAGAAGTTATGTACTCACCATAACGTTCCATGTTGGTAGTCCATTTCACCTTTCATTTTTACCAACCCTCCCTCTTGCCCCCATCTTGGAAAATCTGGAGACGATAATATAAATTTCTTGGTTGGTGACCCTTTAGTATTGGCTTGTTGGTTAAGGGTTTGTTTCTATCTCTTTCTATTGCTAGTGAGCAGCAAACAAGATCTGGGGATTGCACTGGTGCACCATGGGATACCTGCTTAGCCACGAGCCAACCAGAAGTCTTCAAGCTTGAAAATCGTCCGAGTCGGAGCAGAGGATCAGCTCCGAACCCATATGTAAAAAGGGTAAGATGGACTACCAACATGGAACGTTATGGTGAGTACATAACTTCTTTTTATCCAAAGTGTTTTTCAGACCCAACCTGTATGTTTTAGGTCTGATTATTCATTCTAACAAATTTTACAGTAAGGTGAAAATCTGCTATCTTAGTAGGGGACATTTTTGCTTAAGTACCATGATTTGTGAAGAATACACTTTTCTAAAAATACTGTATTTTGTTATACAAATCAGCAGATATTCACAGGTAGAACTGTTTTGTAAGGAATTAGTATGTTAGTTCCTCCCAAACTGAAAGCCTAAAAGATGAATTGTTAAAACAGTAAGCAGCATGTTTTATCAAACAATGTTCAAGACAAAACAAATTAATGGTCAGTGTCATACAACACATTGCATGATCTACTTACTAGCCTTTAGAACAAGCAGATACCATAATTTCAAATATGTGCTTTTCTGTCAAAACAAGTAAAATATGCAGATGTTCATCATAATGATCACTGCTACAGACCAGACCAGTTCTGAATCTTTCTTTCCTAAACCTGTTTATGACAGTACCCAAATTCAAAATGATGTCACTTCACAACCTGTTACTTCTTCTTCATTCAAGTTTCCTGGTACCGTTAGATTTAAAAGATGCTTATCATCACATCCCTATTCCTCAAGACTTAAGACGTTTCTTGATGTTTTGTTTGTCTGGATAACATTATCAGTCCTCTGCCTAATGCTTTGGACTCTCTATTGCAGCAAGAGTGTTCACAACGTGTCTAGCTTAAGTTGTGGCTCATTGCAGGCTACAGGGTATCCACATTTATATATTTAGACGTGCTTATCTTTACAGAATCTTTTTCAAAGTGTCAGGAATCTGTCTCTTGTGTGAGAGATCTCTTACACAAGCTGTAATTGCAAGCCAACATTCAAAAGTCTTTCTTGACTCCCTCACACAGGATTGTGTTACTGGGATGTCAACTAGATATCTTAGTTCAAAGAGCTTTTCTTCCACAGGAAAAAATGTATCTATATCTGTATCCATTTCTAGGGTTTTCCATTTTGACTGCAGTCCCTGCGAGAGAATACTTCAGGATTTTAGATCTCATGAGTTCTTTGATTTCATGATAGTCCTGGCAAGACTCCACATGAGAGCAAGATACAGCAGTATCTGAAGTCTCTTTGGTCCTAGCACCAACACCCCTTGTTTTTTCAAGTTGCAGTGCTGGGGTTTGTCAGAAAAGAAATCACTTGGTGGAGACAACAGGTATCCTTAAATCCAGATCTCCCCCTCTCTGTCCATGTCCCAAAGCAGTATGTTACCATGGATGACTTGGACTTAGAGAATAGCTTCAGGAAGGATAAAAGTACTGGGTGTGTGGAACACCAAGGATAGATGTAAGCACATAAATATAAAATAGATACTTGCCCTGGCCCTGGTCAAGGCATTCAACTCTTTGAATTATCTTTGGTCTGTGGGAGCACTTCAGGTTGTTACAGACAATACTACACTCATGTCGTACATCAAAAAGCAAGGGGGGAACCAAGTTGTACCCCTTTGCAGACTAGCCATGTTTGCTTGGGATATCACTTCATAGCACAGTCTCATTTTGCAGGCATCGTGTGGCAGACAAGCTGAGCAGGACAAAGGCAGATCCTCATGAATAGAAACTAGATCGGTGATCTTCCAAGATTTGATTCACCTGTAGGGAGTTCCTTAAGTAGAACTCTTTCTTCCATTTTGAACAATCAGCTGGCAAGATTCTGCTGTTTTCTTTACTCTGTCTTATATGTTTGACTTCAGTGAGATTACTCTAGCTAGCAATCTGCATACATGAAAGTAGCCAGTTCATGTTTATCAACAAGTACAAGAAGTGCTAAGCTAATAAGCATAAAAGAAAATTTCCTGCAAAAGATGGCGTAACAGCATTCAACTGTCATCACCCAATTTGAATAATCTTGGCATGAGGAGCTTAAGTGAATGGTAAGTTCCACGTAGGTGAAGAAGAATGGGTCATTTGATGAGGGGAATACTTAATGGTCCAGGAGGTGTAGGACTAAATGGGAAAATATATAAAAAGTGTTGCTGTGTCCATTTGAAACCTGGTAGGTGATACTGCAATTCACTGTGTAGGATGAGCTTGTATTCATGACTTATATGTAATAAGAAGTTTTGCTTGCATGGCATATTACCATTTCATTTGCATGCCGGCCACAACATATATAGCATAGGCCTACGTAGAAATACTTTGTAGCATAAATCTACAATGTTGCTGGCCACTGCTGTCTTTTAATTTTACTAGTTATCAGTTATGAATACTGTGTGTGGTTTTAGCAGTATCTTCATAATTTATAGTTTTAGTAATACTCAGTAATAAACAGGGACATTTCAGTTTGGTTGATATTGTTTTCATTGTAAGCCATCTTATCAATGACCCAGTGAATGAAAAAAAAAATATGGATGTAGCGCATTCATTGAGAAACCACTATGGTCAACAGTACACTCATTGACTATATTGCCAGTAACTGCAGGTACCTTCCAATTCCAGAGAGGTGCATACAATAATTCCTTTCTTTTCTCATTTCTAGCTTCCATCTTCCACGTGTGTGTATGTGTGTGTGTGTGTGTGTGTGTGTGTGTGTGTGTGTGTGTGTGTGTGTGTCTCTGTTATATGTATAGAGATAGATTCATACTTTTATATATATATATATATATATATATATATATATAGGTCTAGGACTAATGATAACCTACACGTTTCAACTAAACTGAAATGGGCGAGCACACTTTCGCAAAACTAAGCTAAAAAAAGAAGAAACATGAGAAAATGGCTTTTGCTGAGATCGCAGCATAGTGGGGATAAGGGAATATTCCTTTTTCCCCACTGTAGTGCGATCTCAGAGTGAGAATATAAAAGTAGGGGGTGCAGGGGGGCTTGCTCCCCTGCATAAACATGATTACTGTTATCTTTTTTTTTTTTTTTTTTTTTTTTAACAGACTTTCGCGAAAATGTGCTCGGCCGTTTTAGTTTCATTGAAACGTGTCATCAGTCATTAGTGTATATATATATATATATATATATATATACACATATATATATATATATATATATATATATATATATATATATATATACATATATATATATATATATAGTTCCCCTTCACAATCTCAGTTTACTGAATACTCGAAAATTCAGTAACTCGAGACTGTAAAGTTGAACCAACAAAAATACCGAAACCCACAAGCATGAAAACAAAAAACCCCGAACATACAGAACACATACACCACACAACACGCACACCATATAACCCACATCACATAAACTACAAGCCCTACACTGCATGCATGCAGGGGGGCAAGCCCCCCTGCACTCCCATGAGGGGGGCTGCACCCCCCTACTTATATATTCTAACTCCGAGATTGCACTAATACACAAAATAAAAAACA
This sequence comes from Protopterus annectens, assembly GCF_019279795.1. NCBI lineage: Eukaryota > Metazoa > Chordata > Ceratodontiformes > Protopteridae > Protopterus > Protopterus annectens. The sequence continues at coordinate 1,306,920,272 of NC_056728.1, read as the reverse complement.
CCACACAGACATTTTACACTGCCTCGCACACCACACACACACACACACACACACACACACACACACACACACACACACACACACACACACACACACACACACACAAATACAGACACATCTAACACTCACACTCATATTCCCACCTTCCTAGCCTAACCCACACACACGGCTTATAAAACATACACATACACTCACTTACCTTAACTTCTGTAAAACATCCCGACTCACACACTTCCCATCCCGCAGCTGACATGCATAAGCGCGAATTTGAGATATTTGAATTTGCGCTTATGCAGATTCGCACTTATGGGTTTTCGACTTTTACAGTCTCGAGTTACTGAATTCCGAGTATTCAGTAATTCGAGATTGTGAAGGGGAACTATATATATATATATATATATATATATATATATATATATATATATATATATATATATATTCTATATCTAAATAGATCTCATATATATATATATATCTATATATATATATATATGTATATGTATATCTATATATATATATATATATATATATATATATATATATATATATATATATATATATATATATATATATATATATATATATATATATATATATATATATATATATATATATATATATATATATATATATATATATATATATATATATATACATATATATATATATATATATATTCTGTATCTAAATAGATATCATATATATATATGTATATATATATATATATATATATATATATATATATATATATATATATATATATATATATATATTTATATACAAGTGTAGTCACTAATCCCAAGTACACAACTTTCTGAATGTGAAAAAACAGATAAAAACTTAGCAAAACCGCCTTTCTGTGCCAAACAAAATCGCTGACCCTCATAATAAATCACTCACACCCATATCAAACCAAGTACAAAAGATAAACAAAGTCCGCTTTTGCAGCCAAAAAAATGTATATTCACAGACCCACATATTTAAACATAATTTGTATATATCTGTTTGTGTGTGTGTGTGTGTGCGCGCGCGCCAGGGAGCCACAAAGTCTAGTACCTTTCCATGGAATTCTTCATAGAAACCCCTACATGAAACCAGATGCAGTGGTATTCTTGATTTATTTCTTTAGACTCATTCACTGCAAACTAAGTGACTCCCACAGTCCCAAGACATATACAAACAGAACCTTAGCAACACAGAACATGACGTATCTTAATATAGCATATTTCTGTTTTTCATTTTAATATTTATAGAATTCTTATATCCTGTACCCATAAAACGTCAGACTTCCTGCACATTAAAACATTGTGTATTTCAATGCTGTCCCTTCTTATTATTCCATTAATATGGAGAATTGATCACACAACTCATATCCCACTCATTTAGTTTCTCTTATTGACATTCTTTCTTCTTTCTCCCACATTGACATTGCCTTTTTAAACAAATACTTCATCTATTCACTCACTGAAATTTTAATCCTATACATCAAAACTCTGTGATATTATGGTAACTTACTTCTTCCAATCTATGGTATCCTTCTGGTGGTGTTAAAGCCTTTACTTCTTCCTTCTCTACCTTTACTGCTCCCTCATCTTTCTTTTGCAGTGACCACACAGACTGTTTCATTACTTTTTTGCATGTTTTCGTATTGTACCACCTATTTCCAGATTTGAATACTACCACATCCATTTCAAAACTTTCATTTTCTTCTTCTTCAGCTACCCCATTTCCAAGTCCTTTCTTCTTCCATCAATGCCATTTATATGCGTAACATTCTCCCTCAAAAATGTTGAGTTTCATGATAAACCTAGCATATATTGTACTTCATAGTTTCATATTTAAAGCTGAGATGGCCTGTGCTGAAACACTTATTGATCACCGTGCCTAAAGTTATATCCCCTATGCAACCGAGCTGTGTTTCATTTTGCAGGTACCTCACCCCCCCCCCCCTCCACAGTATTTCCCATCTCGCCCCACCCCACTTCATATACCCACCTTACCCCTCCCTTCTTCTTACCCATTTTATCCACAGTCTGTGTAGACACCTTGATGAAAAGACTTCTTTTCAAGAACAGTCCAGAGTATTTACTGAAATCCCTTCTTTCCGTCACAACACCTAATGTATTTTATAATAGATAAAAATAAATATTTCCCTTAATTATTTATCATTTATATCATGTACTGTCTGTAAAATATTCTGAAATATGCACTGTTTTAAATAAAGTATTAAACATTTGCTCATTGTGTGTGTCATAGCACATAGGTCTGATTATGAAAATTAATGCAGGGGAGGGACTGTCCCTCACCTGTAGTGTAGTTTTGTGGAGTTTATTATGTGGATTCACTCAGACCTCTGAATTAAATCTATGAAGGACTTCAGTCACCCTGCCTTTTTTAATCCCTGTACATCAGAGTAAGAACTTATCTGCTTTTTCCCCTTACTTACTGTCACTTAGCCAGTTCTTCAATACTTGCAACAAAAATGGCAGTTTAGTGCTCATCCACTACCACATCTGACCTCATTTTCAGCTGTCTTTACTCACATTTTCAGCTCATTTGATATCATTGAAAACTTTCCCTCACCATGAAGAACAGAAGTGTTTCCCATGTCTTATGACAAACTTCATCTAGGTAGTATAAATAAGACCTTAGTTTTCCCCCTGAAAATAGCCATAAGCTTTATGGGATCTAACAGGTAATTCCAATGAAATGACAGAAATATTTATTTATATATTTATTCTAACAAAAATGTATCCTGTGATAACCCCAAAGTGCTTAGTCTAACAACTCAGTGGGCATAGATTGATATGCTAGGCATGACGATGCTTACTCACATATCCTTCTCTGTCACTGCTATATGAGGCATTTCCATTTTCAGCTGATTCATTTTCCAGCCTGTATTATAGCTTGATGATGGACAGTCCATCCATGCAATTGCAAGAGTATCCCAGTCTGATAACACATCTCTCTCTTAGTCAAGGATCCCACTAATGGTCCATAAGTACTACACAGCCCCAGCACCGATGACTAAGTTCCTGGGAGTGATGTTGGACTCTGCTACCCCAATAGAATTTTTCACCCAAGTCAGAGTCTAGGAAATTTTGTCCTTTATAACCAGTGTCAGACTTGCAGATTGCATCAGCAAAAACAGTTCTTCATATCTGTAACATTTGTATCGTTATAAATACAAATAGACTTCACATGAGGAAGTCTCAGTGGCTGCTAAAAACTTGTGACATTTCACAATAGCTGATTCCTTGGTACCAGCAAAAGCAAAGATGTGATGATGGGCAAATTCTTAAAATTTGTCTCTGAAAATTGCTTTTACCACTTCTGTCTCATGCTAGTTTAACAACAATTGCATTAAACTGTTTATGAAAAGCCCACTTGATGTCCATGTAAGTCTGTAGAATGTAGTTACCAGAGAAATGTTCTTTGTACATATAATAAGTATATAGGAAACATGAGCTATGATCCTGGTTGTAAATGCAATGCAACACATAGTTAGTTCATTGTTGAGTCCTAAAATTAAACATGTACAATACCATGGTTATGTGGTCCTTAACAGGACATGGGTAACATGTCTTATTGTAGAAAGGCTGTGGCCCACAGGACTAGGTATATCCTCCTTTATGTAGACAACATTATCTAAGAGTCTGGCAGCCTTCCAGACAATATCTGCAGCTTTCTAATTTGTACACTAGCTCGACAGTGTCATGATTGTGAGCTCAAAGGACTTCAAAAGTTAATCTTAGAAAAATTAATGCAGTAGTCTTTGGAACTCACAAATGGCAAACAGAACTTCACTGGTAATG